>NC_079366.1:28224769-28477269 GCF_021018895.1 Seriola aureovittata
ACACTTACAGCTTTGTCTTCTCCTTCCGCCACCTGTTTTCAGCTTGTTTTTCCCCTCAACCTCGTTCAGCATATTGAGTTGTTAAAATATTTGCTCAGCAGATGTTAAACTGACGGGGTAATTGTGCTCTGAAGAAAAATAAAATGCTCAAAGCAGTAGACCTGTTGCCCCATCAGGATAAATGCGTTCCTCATGCACAGTGTGATGCAGTGGTTAAATGCTATGGTTAAATGTCACTTCTTTTAAAGATTGTCCTTTGGCGAACTCACTTAAATATGCAAATATGTGCACACACGTGTGCGTCCTTGTGCTGGTATAAACACATGTTAGGGCTATTTCCATTAACCACAGTCTCTCTGTCTCTGTCTCAGACATGCCAAAGCCTCCAGCTCTTTTTTAATGATTCTGCTAAGGTGATAAGTGTGATTTGTCATTTTACAGATGCAACACTCTCGCCTAAAGGGTTGCAAGTGCGCCTACACGAGTTCTCACACACACCACCCAAACACACACATACCACGCATCTCCATCATCCCCAGCCTCCACGCATCGTGCCGAGGGGAGTCTGGGCGGGTGTCTTGTCTGCCCATGTACAAGCTCTTGCTCTCTCTCACACTCTCTCTCTCTCTGGGGCGACCATGACAAGACAAGTCTGCTGCTTGTTAGATGGATGGCAGTGACCCTGAAGGAGGAGGAGGCGACTCGAGGAAAGCAAGAAAGAGTGAAATGCTCCAAGAGCCAAGGGAGAAGGGAAGGGATATATATAAAAAAACAGAAAATAAAGAACAGACCAGATGGATACAGTAGACCAGGTTTCTGTGTAGGGGGAAAGTTAGGAAACATACAGCCATCCATAAATTCATGATTGTCGTGGAGTCCTTCTCCACCTCTTTCAGGACTTAAGAAATTCATGGCCCGTGAAAAAAAAAATGGCTGACTCCTGCAACAGTGTCCCATGATTATTTTGAAACACCTGAATAGAGCAAGCCAGTGTACCTTTGTGGCACTTTGGAATATGGTAAGTCATCACTTTGGAATCAGGAGAAGTCACCTGAATATTAATGTAGTTATTATCAGCACAAAAACCATAAGAAGTCCAGATCAAATGTGATTTTTAATAATAATAATTCATTCTGTGATTTCCACTGCTTCTATATTCAATTGGAGTGCGAGAGTTAAAAGTTTGAAAACTGATGAGTACAGTGAGTTTTTTTTATGTATCTTGACAGACTCCAGAAACGGATGAGTTGGGGCTTTTACCCCCCACCCCCCACAAAGGAGACAAGAGTAATACACAAACACCTCAGCTAACATTTTTCTGAGGTCAGGTACCTTTAAATTCCATCACGTCATGTGAATGTATTCCCCATAAGACTGAAGGTGCAAAGAGAGGATTGATGACTCTGTCTAAAAAGTTTCTCTTGACAAGTTCTTGTTGAAGCTTTATCTGTAGGTACTTTTTACCACAGCTGATTTTTTAATTTAGGTTTTTCTGTGATCAGTTTACCGCTAACGAAGCTAATTGCTACACTAGCTGGTTAATTCAATATTCTAAGTAAGCACCTTTCGACCAGCCTCACGCCATCCCCTCCCCACAGGAGTGCCCAAAGGATCGGTACAGGGACCCCTTCTCTTTGCAATATAAACAGTACACCACCTCCTTGGGTCCAATTATCCACTGCTACGCTATGCAGACGACACCCAACTATACCTGTATTTCCCGCCAACCTCAGTTTCTGCACAGATCTCGGCTTGTCTCGCTGTAATATCCACGTGGTTGAAGGAACTGTCAACTAATAGCCAATCAGTCTCTCCATGACAATATCAAAATCAGAACTGCTTTTTCATCTCTTACCCCGACCAGGGTCGCAATTTTCCCTCTGGCGGGCCTGCCTTCACTCACAGTGAAAGCTTTACAGATGGTCCAGAATCATCAATCACCCTCAGAAGGTCACATAACACTCCGCTTCTCATCGACCTACACTGGCGACCCATGGCCTCCCGAATCAAATTCAAGTCACTGATGCTTCCCTTCAGAGTGACCTCTGGGTCTGCTTCCCATCTACTTGAACTCAATCATACAGTCTTATGCTTCTTCTCGGCCACTGTATTCCTACAAGGAACGTCGTCTGGCATTGCCTTCCCTGCGCACATGGCAATTGCAGTCCATACTGTTCTTAACTGTGGTTCAACTGAACAAACTACCAAATGCTATCAGAGCAGGGGTGTCCTTCTCCATTTTCAAGAGCCTCTTGAAGACTCGTCTCTTCTGAGAGCACCTCCTCCCCTAACACCTTTAACACCATAACATGCCTGACCAGGACTTACCATGCACTTCTTTACCTGATCTCCTTGCGCTTATTGAACAGATGTAGTATGTAGTACTTACACAAAGGTCGCTTTAGTGTTGTCTCTTACCTGTAAGTCACTTTGGATAGAAGCATCTGCCAAATGAGTAAATGTTTTGTAATGCTAATTTAGTAATGGGCTAAAAGGTTTTGTATTTTACCCATTGTGGTTTTACTCTTGTGGGCAAGAAGTAAATGCTCACTCGATTCATTACTGTGTTGCTCTGCTTATGGGGTCCTAATGTTTTCACTGGTGATGCATTGTTTCTTCCTGGCATGGGAGACAGTTTAGTTTGACTATTCAATGTGAATTTTCCTGAACTTTTGCTGAGACATTCACCGGCCATCTTGTGAGTTTTGTGAGCCTAAAATGCTCCCATCCAACACCATGATAGTTCTGCCCTGGATAGAGGATATCATGAGTCAGAAGAGGAAAAAACAATCTGAGAAAAAGTGCAAGACAGTGAATTCACCCGTGTAAATCGCATAAACACACTGTGGCATCTGCATGACCTCCCTTTTACATTCTGAGATGTGGGTAAACAGTCTTTACCCTTCATTACACCTCTGCTTGCACATTGTTGCAGATGTTACAGTGCCATACACTGGTGTTCATACTACAGATTGATCCCTTAACGTTTACCATGAGATGGGATAGAAAACACATGAGATAGGGCAAAAAGACAAGGAGGAAAATTGTGGGATGATTAGTAGCTCAGATATAAATTATAGGCATTCTCTGAAATGAGATAGGAAGATAGGAGATAGAAAGAAAGAAAGAAGGAGAGCACTTGGGGTGAATCATTATGCTGATGTGAATTAATGCCTGGCTGGATGAATGCATCACCAACCAGTCAGAGAGAAGAAGGAGAAGATGGGTGGGGGGGGGGGGGGGTGTAAAATGAGAGACAAAATGAGAAAGCAGAGAAGGGGAGGAGAGTGAGAAAATGATAGCAGTGTAAATTAAGAGACAGAAACAGCAGGAAACTGAAGAAAGATGGGATGAGGAAAAGGTGCGAGGAGAAAGGTGAGAAAGAGAGAGAGGGGAGAGCGAGAATGTGAGAGACCGAGGTTGACAGAGGAGAACAAGTTTGAAGGTAGCAGTGAAAATAAAGTGAAGCCAGAAAGTGAGATCTTACCCTATATACTGTAGATAGAAAAGGAAAAACATGTCTCTAAGTAAAACCTTGTTACCTTTGACACTCCGTATGTGCCAGAGGAGTTTTCCTTGGTGGGTAGCACCTACTTTTTGTGAACTGGCTACAGGTTTGGCCATTATTATTATTGTTACATCATCCATTCCACTATACATAGAGAATGGCAAAACTGACATTTGCTTTATATTTGAGGATGCTGCGATTGATCGCTTTGACATTTCCTTTCCTCTTTTCATTTTCTCGTTCATGACATTAACTCCCATTGGCAAGCCTCTTGCCAAAATCACTGTCAGATTTCATTTTTGTAAGTGTTAAAAACTTCACACTCCATGAACTGCACAAAACCAGGCCTCTAAAGAATTAAACAACCAAGAACTACAGATGGGAAAAACTCTGATGACCCGGGTACATGATAAGGAGAACTAAAGCACTCTGGGTGTTGAGTTTAAATGGATCAAAAAGATAAAGCCATGAAGCTTGATTAAAAAACAATATATTCCTCTCAGGTGGCATTATATCTGGTTACAGGAGATTGTCCAAGCCCCATAGGTCATTTGTACAGCAGGTTATTATGACCCATAGTTATGTTTCGTTGTTAGTCGACATCTAGATGCCATAGTAATTATGACAATCTATCTATCTATCTTCCATGACCATTCGACAAGGTGAACCATGTTTTTACTAGTGTAACCATGACAACTAAGATCGTCTGATGTTGTCTCATTTTAATCCAAATCACAATGTTGTCATAAACCTGGGGTTGAAAAAGAAACGACCTGTGTGGTTGTTCAGGTTGTAGGAGTGGTTGACTTACAGAGTCTCAAGGTTTAACAACATCTTACTGGGCTACAATTGGACTTCAGTTGACTTTAGGGACGAGATTTTTGATTTGACCCCAGTCAAACTACAGTGGACGTTCATACGCATGAAAATGTACATACTTAAGGTCAAGGATTACAAAACACACATAGTAGACACGATCTACAGTGCTTTTAGAAATACAGACGAATAGAGTCAAAGGCAAAAAAAAAATGTTTCATCTATTTTAATGTTAAGTGTTTTATTGTGGAAACCTTTATGAAAACTGACAGGAAAGGGAGGTGAGGACACATACGGGAAGAAAATGACAGCGCTCTGTCTCTAGTGATTTCCAAAATGCCATCAGACATCACAAATCTGGAATAAAGCGAAAAATGACAACCCTTTTTTATCTTTTACTTTAGGGAAAACCAAAGGTTTGGGAGGCAGAGATTTACAAGACCGGAGAGTTGAACACCTCACCACAGCCCCATAATGGTGAGTCTGCGAACCACAGACAAGCATGGAGCCCTGTTCTGACCTCAGAGAGATAACAACACAAAGAGAATGAAAGATATCAAGCAATCTACCTCAGAAAGAGGCACAGAGAGAAAGAGACAAACAGAAAGAGAGAGGAAATCAAAAGGTAAAGGAAAAGAGAATGACGAAAGAGAGACAGGGAGTCTGGGACACAACAAAAGGTCATCTGTGTGACAAAGTGAAGTAAATGAAAGGAGACAATGTAAAGTGGTAAGGGGGAAGGAATCAAGAGATCGAAGAGCATGGAAATGAAAGAAAATGAAAGGGGAAGGAGAAGATGAGCAGTGTGACGACAGCAGGAATCAGAGAGAGAGATCTGAGAGAGGTCTGTCGAACAGAGTGGCACCAGTCCACCAGGGCAAATTCCTGGCTTGTGTCACATGTCTTTGGCATTAAAGCGATTTCGAAATGGTGATTCTGACAAGACAACACGGATAAGCAAATAAACCGAGAGCCAGACATGCCAAGGGCGCGGAGCAGGCAAACAAAAAAAAAGAAAATACCAACTAGAGGAGGGAGTGAAGACAGAGCAGAAATAAACGGAAGTGGATGGAAAGAGAAAGAATGAGGAAGAGAGAGAAGAAGCAGAAACAGAACTGGAAAGAAGAAGAATGGAGAATAAAGCAAATTAAAACTTTAAGTCCAGCCATCAGTTATTAAACATTTCAACAAGACTAAGGTTCTGTTAGCATGTTACCATTTGCTAATTAGCACTTGGGTTAATTACAAGTGGCTGATGGGAATATCAACAGTTTTGCATGTATTTTGGCATAAACGTAAAAGTATTGGACAAACTAAAACTTTGACCTAACGGTGGCGCTAGAGGAAAAGTTAAGGGATCACCAAAGTGATTACAGCTCGTCCTGTGGGGGACGTGAATGATTTCACCATATTTCACGTCAATCCATCACTATCAATCAAGTTGTTGAGACATTTGACTCAAAGCCGAAAAATATTAACGTCACCAAAGTCTGCAGCCCTGCTCCTCGGGGTACAGAAATTACACTGCAGTTCATCCAGTAGTTGCTGAGATGGACCAAAGCGAGACAAAACCAACCCCAGCTCAAGACGGCAAGCAGTTCACGTCTCGTAACACTTGTCGTTTAATAAAACAACTACAGAGATATTAAAGAGGAACACTAGCATTAGCTTCAGTTAGCATGGCTGTCTTCCAACAGGTTTTCTCTTTAATATAAGCTTCCATGTAAGCTTTGAAAGAGAGGAGGAGACCTGTAAAAAAAAAAAAAAAAAGCCCATAGGTCGTTTGTGCGGCAGTTTATTATGACGCATAGTTACGTTTTGTTGTTAGGCGACATCTAGTGGTCGTAGGAGGAAGGCTGTGGTCAGTAAAGATCGTCTAATGTTGAGGAAGCACCTACTTTAACCCAAATCACGATCTTTTCCTAAACTTAACAAAGAAGTTTTAGTGCCTAGACCTAACCTTATTATAGTAACTATGGCGACGAAGGAAGCTAGGCCACTCTTGGTACCCTCCATGTGTTTATTATTGTAACCAGCCAAGCTCCAGTTCACCTGCTGCCGTATGGGGCGCTATTTCAGGAGACGCTCCTACAGGTCGTATCAGAGGGTTGAAAAAAACAACCTGTGTGGTTGTTCAGGTTGGTTCGACTTGCTGTATTCCCACCGTGTGAAAAGACTGACGGCGGATTGCAATAATTCTCTCAATCCCTGTGAACAGCAATTATAAGACCACGATGACTTTGCAAAATAAATGACAATTACATAAGAGTACCAAGAAGTATAGATACGGATGAATAGTACCAGTAATGCTACCAGGATGGATATATGAGAGGAGAGAACACTCCATCAAAGTGATCATCAATTACAATTAAATAATGTCCAAGTCACAGAAAGGACAGATGAAATATGGGAAGCAGGATCTTTGCAGCAAGGCAGCCATTAGATGTTCTTGTCCAGAGATTTTGACTTTGGAGCTTTAATGATACATCACAACAAACAGAAGAAACCCTAAGAAGAGTGAAACTTTAAAAACTCACCAAGTCCCAGAGACCCACAAAAAAGAAAAACTTCTCACACTGAGTTGCAGCCGAAAAAAAAAGCCGACACCAACCAACCATAGACAGTAAAACAACAGTCTGCTTAGACAATGATTCCCAAACTTAAGGGTTAGAAGCCACTGGAGCAGCAGCACAAAAACAACTAGAGACTCCTCTGGGAGAGGCAGACAAGAGACGGGGACAAGGAGAAACGAATTAGAGAGTCGAGAGAGAAAACATACGAAGGAAGAGGATGGAGTTAAGATATGGAAGTTAGGAAGGCAAGAGAAAAAAAGGGAAGACAGAGGATGAAGGGTCGTTTTGAAGATGACAACACAGTAACCTGTAGCTGGGAAGAAAGGATAAGACAGGGGAGGAGGAGGAGGAGGCAGAGGTTAAGGTTTTGTTTGGACAGTCACAGGTTTACAAGGACGCTCTCTAGTGAGGCTTCAAAAATATCTTGTTCAGCGGATCCACATGGGAGGCTGCAAAAGGGCAGAGCTGCCATTAAGTGACTGGGGAGATGGGGAGAAAGATAAAACATTTTTTTTTTTTTAAAAAGTGAGTAAAAGGAGTTAACCAAGGTCTCCTAAAAAAAACAATCATCTCTCAGTTGAATGATTTAAGTCGTTTATTACACCAAACTCCAGACTCCTCGTTTAGTTTCAAGCATCTGAAGCTAATTAAAACCCTTCTGTCTCTCACATTCTGTCACATAAAGCATCGGCCGTTTGTGCCGGTGATGCGCCATGACCAGAGCATTTTCATTCGCTCCTTGTCGTGAAGTTTTCTTTTTCAAATTCTGCTGTAATTTAAATGCTTGTGGCCAGCTTGTATATTCAGCCATGCTTCCCTTCCTCCCTGATAAGGGTATTTGTTTTATTTTGCAATTTCATATTGTGTAATTTTGGTTGAGCGTGCTGTTTGTTGTAGTCGTTCAGGTTCTAACATTGTGTTGGTCGTTGCTGCTGTAATAGAGCAATTAGGGATGCTGTTTCTCTAATCTCATTCTAACTATTCGCTTCTTTTTATATAGTTTTGTTGTAGTGACAGGTCGCATCTATTTCTCTTTCTCTGGCAGTTTCTTATGCATGTTCCCTCCTCCTCTCTCATTCCGTCTGTCTCCCTCTCTGTCAATCTACTTTTTTCCTATCCTCCCTTTCCCAACCTCTACATCCCCTGCGACAGAGCAAACCCTTTAATAATATATCAGCTCCTCCGTCTCTCCTGGCAGCGGTGGCAGATTCCTACAGGATTCAATCATGGCCACGCTAATGAGATTAGCATGGCTAATGCACACGGCCCTCCCTCCCCTCCCAGCAGGCGCTCCAACCCAGCAGGAGGGTACCCAGGATTTGTGGGTCGATTGCAGCGTGGGTGAACTAGGAAAGCCCCCGCCCTGTTCCACCTGGGCTTCGCCACAAGGTGCCGGACGAGAAACGAACATCCCAGGTGAACAGGGGCAGCAAGGGCGAGCTAGCCAAGTGGAGGAGAGCCTCCTGATGAAATCTGGCCCATGACAAGTCAATGTCTCTGTGTGTGTGCGTGTGTGTGTGCGTGTGTGTGCGAGTGAGGGAAGGATGTTGTTTGGCAGTCTTCAAAAAGCCATGGTAGAACCTGGCACTCCAGTCTGGCTGAATAGAGAGGAAGAGTGGGGAAAAAAATTTGGATGGATTGAAGGGATGGAGGGATGAAGAGGTGATGAAACAGATTAGCGCGACCTCCTGGGGGCTTATTGTCGAGCCTGCCTAGTCCAAGCCTCAACCACATTTCTCCAAGCGCCAGCTTCTAGAGCAAACGCTCACAAACACTCAACATTTGCAGTTTATAAATTTAGTGGCTGCTTTTATTCAGCGTGACTTGGGCAGTTGCAACTGTAGATAAGCCATAAATGATGTATCACCAACATTAGAAGCAATACGGCGACTCTAGCCAACACACACACACACACACACACACACAAAGGCAGAGACAGCAAGAAGCATGATTACCTCTAGTTTACACCCTGTGTCCTTAAGTCTTGATCCAAAGTATTCCAATTTAGTGGATGGGATTCTTCACAGCTTTGATTGATTTCTCAGTCAAATTATTTGATTTGTTAATCTATCAGTGAACTGAAGATGCATTACCCAAAGGTCTCTAAAGCTTCCATTCAGCTTAGAGAGATATTACTCAGAGGGACGCAACTATCCCTCATTTATGTTACATCACAGACCTCATTCCACTCTGGACAAACAGCAGCATTTAAATATTCATAACTCGGAATTAAGGTGTAAGATTTCCCATAATGCACTTCCATAATGCACTGAATGCATGTGCAGCACGCACGCACACACACACACACACACACACACAAGTACAAGTCCTTATCAGCAAACTCCAGTTATTTCTCCCCAAGTACAGTGGTGCTGTCACAGTGAGCTATCGCCATGGTGATCAGGAAGATGTGAAGTGAACAGCAAGGATTTGAGAGGTGATGTTGACTTCACACACACACACACACACAACCAAAACGCTTTCTACCTCTATTACGCAGCTATACTATAATCATAGCACTCTCACACAGCATGCACCAAGCTCTAACACAAACACTCGTCAGTACTTCTGCACACGCACCACATGCAAACAAACATTTTTTCCCACACACACACACACACACACACACACACACACACACACACACACACACACTCATACAATGAGAACAACAAGGGCACTTTCTCCCAAAAAAACATACACACAAACTCACGAAGCCACCTGCGGCCAGCCATGCACTCTCCTTGACACACACATACTTCCACCAACAAAAAGTACCTGCAGCACCGTCAATGCACATGCATCCAGACGAGAGGCGCGCGCTCGCACACGCACGCACACACACACACACACACACACACACACACACACACTAACAGATTCAAATAGACAACTGGTGATGTGTTGTGCACTTCTCAAGGTGAACACTGAGTAAACTCGCCCCTGGCATTTAATCAAGTCACGTCAGGATCACACCAACACGCTGCATACTAAAGAGATGGGGCAGATCACACTTGTCTGCTCTGCAGTTCACACGTGCATGAGGTGAGGAACTCTATTAGACATCTCCGAGGATTTTTTCATTTTTTTTTTTTTTTTATAATTTAATAAAAATTCTTTACATGAAATTAAAATGGATTTACTGCCTATGCCAGATGTCTCATACAAGTTAATGAGAATAAATCTTGGTCTTCATCAGGATAATGACTGACGTTATGAGGATACATGTTATATTATTCATATGATGCGATAAAACGCCCAAATGCCTCATGTTCTAAATCTGAATGACTCTGGTGAACGAGGATCCTCGTCATCGGCCATTTGTGCTCAGCTGATCTTTGTACCGACAAGCTAAAGACATTAAACAGGGGGTCATGAAGCAGGGGAACTCAAAGCAATGTAAACCAGTTCTATATAACATGTATTCTTCTGCAGAGGTGACAGTGAAGGTATAGATGCAATGGAAGGTTTATGTACAGTAGGTTGCATGATCCAAATTATGCAGAGGTTCAAAAACATAAACTAGACACCACATGCTGCCAAGCGAGCTGGTGTAAGCTCCACTGCTGGCTTCATTACAGTCTCTAGCAGAAATATGTGCTATGATTTCTATTCCGCAAAGCGCACAAATTTACCACAGACAAAGCAATAAAAAACTCCAGGAGAATACTCTGGCCTGCAGTTACTGCGAGCAACCCGAGTCCAAGAGACGCCTCGTGCCAAACAAGAAAAAAACAAAAAAAAACAAAACAAAAACAGTAAGAAACAAGAGCTGGGGAAATGTATTCGTCTTGTCGTCTGTCCAGCACGTTCTGTTGTAACATCTACTTAAGACAAAAAGAGCCAGGTTGGGTTTTAGTCACAGTAATATTTCTGAATGTCAGAGCTGCTCATGTTGACAAATTTCATTGGCTGAGGTAAAAACCCCAATGAGGAGAGTCACAGAATCACAATTTTACGGCCAAATAAGCTCAATAAAGATGTCAAAAGATTCAAGTGGGAAATGTTAGGTATGAACTGTTGATTCATGACTCTGTAGATGAATCTAAAACAACAGGTTCTGTTTTTGTTGCCCTTAACAAATGAAAAAGACACAAAACACAAAAAAAATGATCAGTTTTTTGGTGCCAGTTGCCCAGCAACAGCTGAATGCCCATTATATTAGGTAGCCATTCTTTCACGTCGAGGGCACGACCTCTTGAAGGCCACATCTGCTTTGCTATTTAGTAGCCATTACGCTCAAGCTCGAACGAAATGCTCGGGCAAGTCTTGAGAAGAAAATGAGAAATGAGACAGTGACTAAGCACAAGGCTCTTAAAAATCATACTGCAGGTGCTGACTGTATAAACCTTGAGATCATTGTGCTTTGTGGGGAAACAGATGAAGCAGATGATGAGTATCATGAGATTTACAAAGAGGGCTCAAACACGCAGCTGCCATATTGTTGTGGAGGAACGTTTATCATTCTGAGTAATTAAGCAGCTTCCACGCTGAGTGCCAGATGAGCTTAGAGAGGTGTGTTTGATCAGGTTTAGGCCCTTATTACGCTTCTGCAGGATGTCCTCAACAGGAAGTGCGACTTGTTTCAGTGCTTACGGGAGACTTGAAATGTAATTCGGAGCTGCTCAGTCGCATGCCACGTTGATCCGTTAACACGAAAAACCCTGATGGGGCCGATCTGAGAGAAATCTGTCGCCGAACATGGCAGGACGAGGCATGTTGGGTCTTTGTGTCATCACAATAAAAGATCAAAAACCTCGACACAACGGAGAGCTTCAGCATCCTGATATTGTGTTAAAAGTCACAGCGCATCATTACAAAAATCTGCAGCCAAAGCGGTGTTGGATATAAACCTGCAGGAGTCTTTATACTCCGTGTTTTGATCTTAATCTGCTTTTACACTGTTAAATCAGGAAGGTAGTCATTAAATGACTATGAATAAGTGAACTCAAAGCAGATCTGAAGGTTTTTTCGGCAGATGAGCAATCTGGGAAAGAAAGTCAGTTCAGCCACATGCAGCTTTTCAGGGTATCTGAATATTAGGTCAACATGTTCACACGTTTCAAATGCAGAATGGAAGCTGCAGTTTACAGCTACACTAAAGACACACAGTGAGTATAAGACATATTTTATTAAAAGATTTTATTTGATATTTGAACTACTGTGTGTTAGAAACATATTACCAGGTCGGTTTGTTGTAGTTGTTAAGTCAATACAACGTAAAAGTAAATGTCCAACATGCCCTGAAAACTGGTATTAAAAGTCATTAAAAATCTCTATAAATAGATTCTTAAACTTACAGAATCAGAATCATGTGCAGAGTCCATGTGCTTGATTTCTCTGGTTCCACGTCCCCAATCCGGCCCATATACAGCATGATTGTAAGATGCCACTTCCACATCTGGACCAATTCTGAGTAACACACCAAGAATCCATAGCTGGACTATGACCTAGATGTAGAAGTATACGGGCCAGACTCGGGCCGAGGACCCAGGCATATTGGGCCAGAAGCTTAATTTTCGCTATATGGGTAAAAATGAAATAACATAAAAGTTTTATATGTTCAGTCTGGAGCAGACCTCACACATATGCACTTAGTCACTTTATGAAAATACTTTAAAATAAATATATAATATACAGTACGTACACTTATTGCCCAACTCTTGGCTTTTGGGAGAGAAAAAGCCAACAGGCACTTTATCGAGCTGCTCAGGAATATCCACAGGAACAGTGACAAAGCTGATTTGAGCTGATAATAAAATAAAACATTCATTCAGGTTTTAAACAGGTTCTCAAAGTGGATATTCTGTGCAATTCTGATGCAAATATTATGTATAGAAATATACTGGCAATAACTGCAACTGTTGAAATCTTTCAATTGAAGTGGGACACATGCATAGAAATCTGTGTCATGATTTCAGCTCATAAATAGGGATAGTGCAACTTAATGACATATTTATTTATGAACAACAAAAAAAATACCGCCCAGTTTCCCCCCTGAAGAACTAGGACAGAGCTTACATTCGCGAGGAAGGATTTGCACCCAGTAGCGCCTTCATAAAAAGAACACTTTCCCGCTGTAGAACTTTTCAGCGCGGTACCGAAAGTGGGACAGAATCGTCGAGGACACGGAGGAAGCTCAACCCAAACCAAAATAACCACAGAATATAGGTTGCTGCTAAAAACACCACACCACACATCGCTGTAGTTTCCTCTCAATGCATTTCAGCATCGTGCATCACGGAAGCACGAAACTTCAACTTTACAATGACGTAGCCAAACATTTCCACTGAAAGGACAGATCCAGGAAATGTACAAAGTCTAAAAAAAAGTCTTCCACATCTTTTTGTTCTCCCTCAGCACCGCATTCCCAAAATCACATTGCGGTCACGCTTGGGGATCAGCACCGGCTGCTATGGCAACAGACATCCCTCTTTGCCGGCCGGGCTAGTCTGGCCAGAATTGGTTGTAAAAAACCCTTCACATGCCGGTGCGTTTTAGACTGAAATGCCATTGGGCTTTGTCAAGTGCTTTTGCTAAAAAGAGCTTCTGTGGGTGAGCCGTCAGCTCAGGCTGGCTGCTCTGTCAAACCCAGCCAAAAGCACCGGACTTATTAGAAAATCCATGCCTCACTAGAACTGAATAGGAGTCAAAATGACAGCTGATCTGCACTAGAATGTAATGGGGGTGTTTCATATGTGAGAGAACAGCGTGAATTGACTCACTCACCTCTGCTTTAGTAGATTAGGTGAACTCCAAAGAGAGGAAGAGAGAGAGAGAGAAGTCCTGCCAGGTCGGGGAGCCCGGTGGCTGGGTAGAGCTTCACTGAGGCCCCGGGTGTGAATGGCACCAAGTTCTTTAGACGTGTCAACAAGGTGTCGTTTGAAAATGTCTTCTGCTATATTTTCCCCCCAGGCGAGGTTAAAGTTGTAGCCTCGATGGTGGTATAGCCTCTGCGTGTCGTGTGCTCCAGTTGGATCTGATTTCCCTGCGTCCACTCAAACGGGAGAACAGGTTGTGTCCCGGCAAACGGTTTTTCTTCTGTCAAAGCAGGAAAATCTCAGAAGTCGAGCTGAAGGAGAGGGAGAGAGACGGGAGGAGGTGTTAATAAAACTTTAAATTGCATTCGAGTCAGAGAAACACGCAGGGAGAGTGGGAGATGGAGATAAAGATCAAATCAATGCAAAACTTAAATTAACCAGACAGCCTTGATTAGGTGCGCATACCAAGTGTCCTTTTCCTGATTGAAAAATTGTGTTTGGTCAAATACTTCCTAATGTTTATTAGCAAATTCCATACCAGATTATAACAAGATTGTGCCTGATTAAGTATGCAGGTACTGTGTCTGTGTTTGACTGATAAACAGACAGAGAAGACAGCTTCACCTTTGAAGTTCACAGCTCCCCCATCTTAAGCAGGAACTATAAAATGATTGAAAGCTACAATGATGATTATTATTTCCATCAATGTACACAGATGAAATTGTGTCAAAATGAAACTGGTATTAAAATATTACATGTATAAATAAGTGGGCAACACCCTGAATGAAAGGTATACCATAATAACACTCACATTGTTTCAGGAAACTCTGTCATATCATGTGAGAACGCAACAAATAACTCTACTTTATACCAAAGCAGGAAGGGACATCCATTGAAATCTGTTTCTCTTCCACATTTAGGCTGTAAAGGGGAGATTACGGGTGAAGGACGTGAGTAACAACTATGTCAAGTGACATCAGTCACCGGCTGTACTGAATTCTAATAAAATGCTCGAATTAAAGGGACATTACACTATATTTCCATTAGCTTGATAATAATATATCTCCCACTGTTGATGATCCCTACTTCAGGTGGAATTTATGTTTGTATCCTCACTGTCACACAGGCACTCCCACTCTCTGTTAGAAGAGGAAATACACTGCATTAAGGAAGTAATGACAGCTTTTCATTCAGTCGTCTTAATCTGAACCGATCAGGATTTAACTGACTCCCAACCACTCCTCTGAATTACATACGACATGTCATTTGTAATTTTTCTGGAGGACAATTGTTTTCTGATTGACACCCATAAAGACCAAACAAAAGCCCCTTTTACACTGGCCAAAAAAAAAAGGCTAAGACCCACTAACAACAGGCTTTTGTCAGTAAATGGACTGCAGTTTTTTTTATTCTTATTTACCACTCAAAGCTCTTTACACTATACAGCAATTTCACCCATTCACTCACACATTCACACAGCGCTTTCCTTGGGGTTCAGAGTCTTGGCCAAGAACACTTTGACACGTGGACTGGAGGAATCGAACCATGGACTTTCTGATTAATGGACGACCTGCTCCACCTCCTGAGCCGCAGCCACCGCTACTTTTGGTTTCGGCAATGGGAAAGGGTCAAATAACTGCAGTAGACGTAGGTGTGTATGATGTAAACGCAAAACCGGATGAACATGCTAATTTCCGCCGCTTTTTCATGCTGTGACGTCTTTTTAAAGCAGAAACACTGTAAACACACCTGTCACCTGCTTGGCGCGGTGATGTTTAACCAGAAACACCACAGCTACACTGCACGAGGGGTTAAAAGAGTGAGTTGCAGCCCCGAAATAAGTTTCAAAAACATACAATCACCGACCGAAGCGTCTCCAACAGGGAGATGCGACCAATCTGTTTCATCCAGTTGTGCATGTTTGTGCTCTATAACTGCATGTGATGACATTGCTCCCTACAGATGTGTGTGTCCTCTCAATCAGACAGGCGAACTCATCCGTCAGTACAAAAGGAGTCAATCGCCGTTTTTTTAGCGAGTTAGGAATGGGTGTAACCACCGGCCCACGTTACACAAACTCACCCCACACACAAACATATATCTGCTCGGCAAGGAAAGACCCTCTGAAACGTGGGAGCACATCGACACGAGACAGCGGCGACTTGCCAGATGTAAAAGGGGCGGGGCCACAGCGGCCTTTGAAAGATATTAAAGTGGTTTAAAGAGAGAACAGAGCGGGATCATTTTTTTCTCCATCTGCGTGTAAATCCTCTGGCTTTAAGTAAAGGTTAGACGAGAGCGGGTCGGAGGGAGCGTTGTGTGTGTGAGAGAAAAGAAGGGAGAAGAAAGGACGGGGTAAGAGGTTGGATCAGCTTTGCAGTTAAATGTCAGAAACAGGGGGTTACTGACTATAACCTCATGAAGATGGTGGTCTTGAGCATGTGTGGAGGTGGCATGGACACGGAAAGCAAAGCACAGGTGCTAGGTGGAAGCAACAGCAGAGGGGCCAAAGAAAAGTAGTGAATGATGAATAAAAAAAAAAAAGGACTTTAACACAGAATAAATGTGCTTTGAAAAAAAAGGGAACTGGACAACAAAAAAAAGGTTCATCAAGGCCCAGACTCCAGAGAAAGAGTAATAAATTAAAAGAGGTAAGTTAGAGGAAAAAAAAGGCCAGCCCTCTCTGAACTAGAACAGAGGACGGAAGAGAAAGAGACAGTGTAGACTCTGGCCAAAATAAATGGGTGAAAATTATGTTTTGATCCACTGCAGGGCCCAACAGTAAGCTTGAGGCCATAATCCATCAAGGGACAGCGAGCGCAGAGAAATGGTAAGATATAGAGGGAAGGAACGAGGGGTGGACAGAGAAGGACAAGAGTGAAAAAGGTAAATGGAGTCTGGGGATGAATGAAGAAGAGCAGGAGAATTTAGAAGTGAGGGTAGACTGTTAGACTGAGGCTGAAATGAAGATGGATCTGCGCAAAAAGCTGTTGAATAATTTACCAAGAATGAGATGAGGCATCAAGTCCACATATGTGCAAAAATGAAAATGGCCCTGTGCCTTCGCTAATTCAAATGACGCCAAACAAAAAAGAGCCATGATTAGCTGCACAGAATGAGTGTGTTTTTTTTTAGTTCAAATCCACAGTTCTATACACAACAGACTTTTCTTAAAACTCAGTCCCTGCTAGTTGCCATATGTTACATTTAACTGTCAGTGAATCAAATCAGAGCAAATTCAGTGGCTCTCCATTTAACAGCCCCCTAATTGGTTGTTATGCAGCATAGCGTGGTTGCATCTAAACTTCTGAAAACTGATAATTAAACGGCATAATGTGAACTGAGGCTTTACGTTTTCTTTTTCGCATGCGATGACACGTAGCCTGTGTGAGGCCTCAAAAGAGAAAAATCCCTTTGGCCCAATTACCTAAATTTGACATTAGTTCAATTGAAATGGAGAAATGTTTTGCCATGTGCATTAATCTGTGCGATGTGGTTACCCAGGGAATTCACAGCACTCCAGGAAACAGCATGTGCTCAGTATCATTATGGAAGCTGAGATTTGTAAACAGTGTAATTCTTTCCAGTGTCTCTAACCTGTTGTTTATTTTAGTACTTTTTGTAGCTTATATTTGTTTTTATATTTACTATTACTTTCATGTCTTTGATAGATTATTTAGATTATCAGTAGATTGTTTTGTTTTTTCTGTTGTTGTCTGTAGACGTATTCCTGTGATCCACACATTTGTGCGGCTGCAAACCAAATTTCAATCAGCATGATATTAAAGTTAGAGCTGAAAACTGCAGTCAGTATGAATAAATAACGGCAAGGATTTCTATGAGGGTGCTGGGTGGAGCATAACGCAGCAGGGAGAAGGAGGGGCCGGAGGAGTGCAAACTAATGCTCGCTTGATTTCCAGAACTTCCATTTTGTAGCTTTAAAGGAGCTGTTTGCAAGTTTTGCTATTGCTATGTAGCCAACATTAGCATTAACAGCTTTTTACTTAGCGGTTTAGAACAAACGTTGCCAGTTCAGCATCAAACTTAATTCCTTTACTCACCGAGAGCTCCTACTAAAGTTAGCATGCTAACCAGCCAGCTTGAGCCCGGTTGGTCTGTCCCGTCACTTTCCGATACCGAGTCACTGCAGCGTCCAGGTTGCCCTGAGGAAGTAGCGCTGCCCAGAGGATGTATCACAAACTCTTGTCTTGTAAACACAATGATGGCTGAAGCTTTTGGCAAGACTGGTAAGTAAACAGCTGTTGATGCTAACACGGCTATGTAACAATTCAAACATAACAAATAGCTCCTTTAACCTAACCCTGCCTAACCCTAACCATACTTGAACCTTATTCTATTCTCTATCTAACTTTAACCTACCATAATTGGAATAGGTAGAAAGAGAATTTTATATACTTTGGCACCCAATATTTAAAAATTGTTGGCACCGAATGTAAGAGTTGTCCAATATTCATTTATTTTACTGAGCCATGAAATATTTGCTTTACCAAGCTGAGGGGAGATGACATGATCTGGCAAAAAAGACTTAATGATAACTTTCTAAACTTAACCATGCTGCAGTAATTACCCCGAACTTAGCAACACCCTGTGCTGCATTTTTCCTCGACACTCCCTATTACACCCACAGCAATAGTATAGCTACTGATTTTGAATTAAAGCATGTCATCAGTATGCAAAGGAGCCAGTCCATCATTACCAGCTATCTGTATGAGGTCACTCCCTGAATGTTGGCTGACAGACCTTTCTGTATTTTTTTTTTTTTATCTAATAAGTAACCACAAAAGAAACTAGGCTATAAAAAGCTGAGTTTTTGTTCATATCTACTTTCATTTTCATGCTCACCCACACTCTCTTTTGCACACTGCCTTTTCTCTCTGTCTCTCCCTCGCTCTCACTCATTTTATAACTCAGTGTCAAGGCTTATTTGTGTGTTCGGGGGATAAACACAGGGAAAGGGATCGTTCTTTTGTCATTTGTGAACAGGTGTGTGAACTCACAAAGAGACGGACTTCTTCTCCTGGTGTGCATGGAGAACAATTATGCACAGCGATCCCTCACCGAAGAGGAAATCAGGAAACTTTTGCATGCACAACTATGGTAAGCATGTTAGGTCAAAGCTGAACCAGGCAGTGATGGATGGGGGGGCAAATCTTTCTTTATGTCTCAAGTTATGTCAAACAGCAGTATTATTTTGGCTCAATTGTTGAGTGTCTATGGCATCAAATAACATAATCATGATCCCATAGGCATCAGGAAATGTGCAAAGCAAAGCAAGTAAACTAAGGTTGGGTGAGGGGATTCTTTTTTTTTTCTTTGTCAGGATAATCATTTTATCATTCACCTTCATTTTCCAAGTACATTTGGCTCCTCGTACAATGATGTACAATGAGAACTTTGGTCAAAACTGCCGCAGGAAGTTGGAGGAGGAGAAGAGAGAAAGGAAGGGGAAGAGCAACAGAGTAAGAAGGAGACGGAGAAAGCTGAAACAGCTGGTAGGGTAGAGATTTGGCAACGAGTGGAGGAGGTAGACGGACTGTGAAAGACGAGGCAGGGGAAGAATACAAACACACATACACACACACACACACACACACACACTGGCACAGACACATATACAGTATGGGTTCACACATAAATGTAGGTAGGGAAGGAGAATGACAGCATTAACAGATAACAAGCTATGCTGTGACGGGGAGGAGGACAGGAGGGGGGCTTTAAAGGTGAAGGAGGATCAAACACAGATCCACAAAGAGTGGAGGGCGGTGGGATGGGGGGGGGGTTGAGTGGGTGACTGCATGTTTCCCATTATTCTGTTGTCCCTGGCAACCATATTTTCTCCTTCTCTCCCTTTTCTCCTTGTTCTTTCTTTTTCTCTTTTGCTCTCTGCAAGCCAAATTATATCTCTTTAATATACGTCCTAACAGCTTTCTTCTCCTCCCCGCTGCCCCCAACTATCTCTCCTCCTCTTTCATCTACGCCTGAGTTCTGCCGCTTTTCTTCCCAGTTTCTCTCATCTCTGCAGTCTCACGACTTTCCTTCTTCCTAATGACCATTTCTTCTTCTTTTACTTCTTCTTCTTCCTCTCTACTCCCACACCCTCTCCTCCCATCCCATCTCCTGCTCTGACTTTTTTTTTTTTCCTTCTTCTAAATCCTCACTCTCTCCTTCTTCCCTGCTCGCACCATCCAATCTCCTGTTGTCTTTGTCTGAGTAGGTGTGTGGATGACATTCGGGTGACCGCCAAACAGCTCATAAACCCACTGTTTCTGCCACTACCCACAGTGCACCATCCTAAACCCGCCTGTTGAAATTCCTCCGGCCCGACAGCCCCATGCTAGTTCCCTGGTTTGTCAGTGGGGACAAAGTCACACCCACATGCTGATTAACACGAGCAAAACACAAATACACACACGGATGCAACGCTCATCTTTTTTTCAAACTCCCAGATGACAAACCCGGCTGTGCACACAAAAATCACACACACACACACACACACACACACACTCACTTCTCATCAGTTTAGGAAATGTTCAATTGCCACTTGTGAACGAGTAAGCATGTTTAGTCAGCCATCTCTGAATAAATCGTAAAGCTCAAACACAACCCAGACCACTCTTACTAAGATCAGACCGGGAGCAGCGCATCAGCTACACAAGTGTTCATCTGTCCAAACGCAACCAAACCGCGTACTCACCACCAGCTGTTCTTCCAGCAGCACAGCTTCCGAGATGGGTGAATGAATGGAGATTGAACAAATGACTAATATAAGAAAAACAACTTATTTGTTCAGTGGATAAAAAAAAACAACAGTATGACAGTGGCACGTTTTTCACTGTTATGGAACAGTAATTACCAAGTTAAACGCTGACTTTATCCTTGAAAGAATTTACATCCATAAACAGGACTGTAAGTCCAATACTATGCAAATAATATCTGTGGCTTTTTTTTTTGGACATAGCCACGTCAATGCAGCAGTCATAGACCTGCTGACCAGTACAGGGTGTACCCCGCCCTCGGACTGGCTCCAGCCCACCGATAACCCTCAAAAGAAAAGCAGTATAGCTAATGGATGGATGGATGGATGGATGGATGGATGGACTGAAGACCCACGAAACAAGCAGGAAGTGAACACTGCTGTATGTAACGGTCGCAGCAGCAAAAACACATACAGTTTTGAACGCTGGCAGTTCGTTTGGGGATATATAAAAGCCAAGTAGGCAGGAGGACATGAGAACCTTTGAGTGTTGGTCTCAATGCAAGGCTGTGGCTATTTCCTGGAAGCAGTATATTCCTGCACAGACCCGAATACTGAAACTTGTAAAAGAACTGGTAGAAAAGATTCGTTTTTTTTCATTGTTTCCCAGCAGTAAGTCTCAGGTTGGTTGCAAGGAAATTAGCTAATTGCTCAGTCTATTGCTTCAATAAGATTGCATGCCCTCACCCCCACCGCCCCCCCACCCCCTTTTAATACTGTATTTTGTACACAACAATTCAAAGAGTCAAGTTGCAAACAATATTATTGTCTTTAATAGCAGAATTTTAAATTAAAACTGAATTAGCTCTTCTACTTTAACTTAAAAAGGCAACTTAGGCAGATTTCCAAACTTAAAAATGTAATGTTATGTGCACCGGCCCATCAGCTACATTAACTTTAACTTTTTATTTCGGAAAATCCTGATTCTTCCTTGAAGGTGTAAGGAGGCAGTCAGAGAGTCTTTATTTGCAAAATGTAATAGTTTTCTAAGAGTGGAAGAAAAGAGAAAAAAAAACATTATTGCCCCTTGTCTTGAGCACTGAGCAATTATTCCAGTGGATCAATTTAGTATGAGTCATTAATTGAGCGCTGAAAACATCTCTGTGTGTGATAACTGTCCTTTATCTGAGTTGTTTAGACGTTGCAAATTGAGGCTTGTGCTTTGCGCTTGCATTACAGCGCTCGTATCATCTTAACGGCTGCCGGGTTCTCCCACTGAAGCGTATCTGTGGAATAATGAAGCCACTGTTTGAATGATTGAGCTTGGAAAAGTGGGAATAATTATTGTACAGAGATTAAAAAAATCCACACTGCAATCCCAAATAACCAAATGTATTTGTATATTCACCGTACAGGCTCATCGTATATCTGTGTAGAGGAAAAAAAAAAATAATTACATGATACATCGAAAATGAGCCAGATCTCCTGTCAGCTCAACAGCTTCCCCTTGTCCTCAGCTCCACCCCATCCATAAAACCCCATCTCATCCCACCGCCATTAACCACCACACCATCAGTGCCTATTTAGCTCTGCTTCGTATAATCACAGGGTTCAGCTGCCAACAGCCAGGACTGATGGTCATGGACAAGAGGAAAAGAGAGACAGTGGATGGATGGAGGGGAAGCAGAGGCTGAGGAGGGTTGGAGGGGAGAAGGCACATGCATAGTTATTTTGGCGACCTCGGAGCACGTCAAAACAGATGACTCAACGGGATAAAAAAGAAGGATTAAACGCAGCCAACGCACCCCTAATGTTGAGAGAGATGTAAAGTGGGAGGGAAGCAGGGAGGGAGAAGAAGGGGGATTTTATTCTGAGCCTCTCTGGTAATGTCTAAGCATTTTCTAACAGAACAAGAGAAAGAGAAAGGAGACAGGGCTGATGAGCAAGACAGGCAGATTAAAAATACAGTACCAACCAGATGAAGAGAGACAGGCCTCTCTTCATATCTCCACCCGTCCATTTCGCTCTGAACATTAATCATCTTTCTCCTTTTCTGTCATTTTCTCCCATCTCCTATGCCTCCTCTTCCCTGCTCCTGTAACTCGCACTTGCTCTCTTTTCTATTTTCTCAAAGGAATACGGTCCCAACTCATAAAACAGCGCATCACCGAGGAGATTACCAGCATCCTCGCTTTGAATTCACCACCACTTTTCACTCCACTTGGCTTACTCCTATTGTCGCTCTGTTTCATTGCCGTCATTGTATTCTCTCTCTCTTTCTCTCTCTCTCTCTGCAGCTTTTCTATTCTCTTCCTTGACTCAGTTTTTTGCTCTCTCAGTTCAAAATAAATTCTCAACCGCCAGGAGATTATCTGTACACTTCACTTAAAATTCAACAGTCTTCACTCCACATCTCGCCCTTCCTTTCTTTTCGCACTTTTCTTTCTAGATCCTGTTCGTTTCTCACTCAATAAGACAATCGTTGACGTGACTGCATGCAAATAACGCCGGTCCATCGCTGGTCTAATCAAGAAACCTCGATTTCACCTCTAACCGTCCCGTCATGAGAGTTGGAGAATCATAAGATGTTGGAAAACTGAGGTGAGATACATCATTCTCTAAAATTGTCTCCAAAAATTGAATCAGCGCAGTCTCCCAGATGTCGTGTCTGACAGATAGGAGAATGAACAAACGACACAAAGACTCCCATCAATCAAAACTGCTCTTTCCTTACAGTCTTTCGCTTTAACCAACCCCTTTTATTTTCCATCTTTCTCTGCAGTTTCCTTCCGGCCTCCTCTTCATTCTCTCTGTCGTCTACATCATTTCTATGTTCCTCACTGCCCACCTTCGCTGAGTCTGCCTCGGCCCTATGGAAGCAGTGCATTGACAAACCAAGACTCTCCCACAGTCACATTATTCAACAAGGTTTGTCCATGTGTTTTCTCCCATTGATCCAGACTGACTCTCCACCCAAGGGTTTCTGTGACCCCCCTTTTTTTAAATTGGTCCTGACAATGCACTATGGCTAATCTATTGCTGTGATCAATCTGACAGCGACAAACAATTAAGAGTCGAGCATGTGCAGGTGTGTCCTACCACTGCCCATCTTAGACAATATAATTGTGATTAGTGCATGTGGAGCACATCAGTGGACAGCTTCAATAATGAGGGCATTGTATGTCAGCCTACAGTGCTGTCAATATTAGTAGATTGGTATTTCAGGTTTTATGTTAGCTTAATTTTACCAAGCTACTAGTTACTTCACATTGTAATACAGTGCATTTTCAAATAAAAGCCATTACTCAAATAATGGCATATCTCAAATAATAGGGGTTTGATTGAATATGGCTGTGTGACAGATTTATCAAGACAAAAGGTGAACGTGAGGGGAAATTTGAAATAAAGGCCTGCCTCTAATTGTACATGATGACTTACATTGTCTTCCCCCACCGACACACACAGAGGACACTTTGATGTATGGACAAGAGGACAAAACCCTGTGATTAATGGTGGACCTGCTCTACCACCAGAGCTACAGCAACAACAAGATATATAAGCTTGTTTCAAATAAGGACTGCTGCTCTCCGCAGTGAAGGTCACTGTTGGAGTATTTACAGTGATATACAGTAAGTGAAGAAAAAAACAACTCTTTATTATTGTTCAATAAATTCTTAAATTAGATTCATTTGTCAAAACTTGATTTTGCCACGTAGGCCAAAGTCACTGGTTCAAAAGCGTTTTTTCAAAAACAAACTTTAAAATGTAATGAATAACACAAACTGTAGTATTTCCAATTAATTTCATGTAAGAATTGTCCACCTACTCACATTATCTTGTTTCAGTGAGGTCAGTTTATCTGGAGTCTAAATATTCTGTTTTCAATCAATCAGGCTAGCAATATAGCCGCTAACATCACTGCAGCAGGTCTGTTTCATGGGCAGTAAATTAACCTAACATTAAATTTAACCTGTTGCTCAAAGCTAATCTCCCTGTGCATACTATAAAGGGATAATGGGAATCACAGTGAACAGCTTCAACATGTAACTCTACTTGCATTCATAACTGGTCATTTTTTACATTTAGGTTATCCTCATGAGCAGGTTAAAGAGATGAAATGAGTCAGGCTGGATATTTCCTTCTAACGCACAGTAGTGAGATTGATGACAACACTCCCATTTCACTTTTGGAAAGAAAGCAAATGATAGTGCATTTCCTAAAATGTTGGACTCCTCCTTTAACTAACTCCAGGACAAATCATTGACAAGTAAGCGCCACTCTTTTTCTCTGTCTGGGTTAATAGAGGTAAGAAAGTAAGTGACAATAAACTTCAAAGTCTTCAAGGCAAATCTGCATATGCACATTCCCAAACCCTGGAGATGTGCCAAACAGGCATAATGAGTATGGTCTGTGCATTTGGCTGCTGGGAACTGATCAAACATGGTGGTGGAGCAGACTAAAATTCTCCCCAAACTTGACTTAGTTTTAATAACTTTCATAAATGCACGTAATTAGTCTTTGCAAGTGGCTGCTGAATCTGATTTGACAGCATAAACTCTTGCGCGTGTTAATGGTAAAGTACTTTGGATAGAAGCTTCCATCAAAGGCTACGCCAATTAAGTGTGTGTGTGTGTGTGTGTGTGTGTGTCACGCTTGCTCTCAGTCACATACACACATAATTTGTGAGTGAAGCCACAAGACATGGATTAATGAAGAATGAACCAAATTGGGTGCATTAATATAAGTGGGAATATGATAAAAATGGATTCCTGCAAATGACCATTAAGCCACTTTTTATCTGTAGCTGTACAGAGTTTGTTTTGTGTCTTCACTAATTAAGATAGAATATGTGGATAAATGACTTTTTCTTATTAGCTTTGTATGTTTTCTTTCTCATAAATCACCATGACATGGTCGCTGGCCAATTAGGGCTGCTGCCTGGGGTGAGAGTTGGCATGGAAACCCTGCACAACAGGCCAAGGTGTCAGTAGGGGGGCGAGAGAAGGTGGGCGATCAGAATGCAAATACCGCAGCGTATGAAAACAACAACAAAAACATCAACCTAAACACAGTCAAAAAGCATATGGCAGCTCCTGCAGCGCGGAGTAGGTGGGACACACGCAGGAGCTGGAAACTGAAGAAATTTAAAGACCCCTCCCTTCCCCATGAGCAACATTGCTTGCTGTGTGAACCAAAACAAATTTCATATCTCCAGAACAAAAGAAAAGAGAGAACGGCAAATAAATATTATGGGATATTTCAAAGTGACTTTATTATGGGATGTTTCAGCTTTGCCTATAATTAGCTGCAGTAGGTCACAGTGGTGTTCCGGTCTGGTCTGTTTATACATCTATTTGTTTCAATTACCTACTCTGCCTCTGCCTGTCGATACTGCAATTCTTTTGTTGCTGATAGAGGTCAATCAGCGTCATAGATTACTCGTTGTCACTCTACACCGAGCACTTTAAGATCCCAGTTTCTCCAGAGCTCCCAGTGGTGAAAGTGCAGCAAGTTTGACAACCGATTTTGAAAATGTATCTGTTGAAAAGCCACCTCCTAATTCAAGAAATACTTGGCCTTTCAAGTAGGTATTCTTTATTTATGATGCTGAAACATTGATGTCTTAAATAGCTCAGTGGGTACAGCAGAACTGCGACTGTGAACATTTTCTGCATGGATTTTTTTTTTTTTTTTTTTTGCTGATCTGGCAGGTCAGCAAGCATGCCATAATTAAACAGATTAAACAGATTAAATAAAGGCAAGATTATGTCCCTGAATGGTATAAAATATTTGAATGTAAGGAAATGTTTTGTTTGAGCAAAAACTAAGCTTTTTTATTTCTATTATGGCAATCTAAATCTCTCTTCACAAGAGCAGCTTAAAATGAGACATTATTACTGCTTAATCTTGAGCCCATCTACTAATTGTTGGTCCTCAAGCAAAGCCCATTCCATTGAATCTATTTGGGTTGCTTGTAATGCTTTCACTTGAAATTTTATGCTGGTTCAACTCTGTTTTCTTTACTATAAAGGTAGTTTTGATAAAGATGTTACTTTTAAATGAGAATACATGACATCAAGAGATGACAACACGAGATAAACACAAAAAAGAACAAATGCAGCACTAATTATCCAATGGGGACGGGGTGTTTTGTATACCCTTTGTGTTTTGGGTGTTCACAGCGAGGAGCTCCTACTGCTGTACAGATGCCAGGGCAGCGGTGTGATTAGAGGTCTGCTGGGTGTTTTGGGAGCTTCAGTGAAGCACCAGCAATGTAAGGAAAGGCATCATTTGACCAAATGTGGGTGACAGCCCAGAGCATAGCACCCTCTCCGTGAGGAAGCAGGAGACTAGCTGAGCCCAAAGCCTTCTGCAGTGGAGGGGGACGGGCTGTTTGGCTTCCCTTTGTGTTTTCTTTTTCATATCTGAGTTGTCAAAGCGCCAGTTTGTAATTCCATATTTAGAGTTGTAGTTCATGCTCTCTCCCAGAGTGACTTAAAATGAGTGTCTAAGTTGATTAAACCTCAGCTGACACAATTACAAGTCACCAACTATGTGTTCACAACGATGGAGCCCATTAATGCCCTATATGGGTGAAAGGCTCAGTTTATATGTGGGTAACTAACAAGCTTATCAGCTAAGAAGGTTAGACATGGCGAGTTGCTGGGCTCATGGTGGTGTTTATGGAAAGCTTTGAATGCATTTTAGTGTCTGTTTATTGTTGATAAATCAATCATCAAAATGATAAAAAGAAATAGCACCAAATGAAAACTGCTCTTTTACCTCTAATGTGTTGTAGCTACACAAGGCCACTCAATACTTTACTCTAGCTGCAATTGCAAGCTCGACTGTGCCCGCAGTTCCTGATAAATAAAACATTATCTATTTGGAAAATTACATTTTATTCACCAAGCAAATGTGTGAGGCCAGGAGTTGCAGCAACATCACCACAATAACAGGGCAGGGAACAAAAGCAGTTAGATGATCGTACAGGATGTAAACAAACCCCACATGATCAATACCAATAGGAAAACAATTCTAATTGCCTTGATATTTTCCTCCAAATAAGTGTAAATATTAAAGCAAGAGCTTTTGTGAATCACATAAGTAGATCTACACCATTTTTTCGTCCGTTAGCTTAGCTTAGCTTAGTACAGTAACAAAATCCAACTACCAGTCCCTTTAAGGCTCACTAATGAACCATTTTATCTCATTTGATAGAGCCAGGCCAGCTGCCCCCCCTCCACCTCCAGTCCTTCAGGGCTAAAGCTCAAGAAAAACAAGCAAGAAAGCGAATAATGTGAAATTATTCCCATAAGTAAAGGTCTTATTATTGAACCACAACAAAAATAGGTCGCGAAATAAAAGGAATTTCCCTTTAAGCAACCTGTGAACCAGGTGTAGTTGGCATTTACATCAAAGACGTGGTTTAAAAAAAAAAAAAGTCAGGGTGGAAACTACAGCAAGCCATGGGGAGTTTAGCTCCCCCTGAAAACAGACTCTACAAAATTTGACAACATGCTATTTTTGCCATGCATTTCTATTTTTCTGCTGATGAGCTCAATCATCATGGATCATGTGGGAAATGATTGATGTATGATTCATGCCTGAGGGGGATTCATCACTAATTCACTTTAATAAAAATACTTGCACACATGCTATTCTTGCCATCACCATCAAAGTGCAGCAGCACAACATCATAGACTTCACTTGTTTTAACTCAAAGATGAGTGTGTTTATAGCCTGTTTTGCTATGTAACCCATCCGTATCCTACATGTGCTGAAAAACATAATACAGCACAACGTACTGTGTGTGTATGTTGTATCATACTGTGATGATTGGTTTTGATCCCCTTGTGGAGGTTTGATGTGGTCATTACCACATTATTATATATCAGATGTGCTGTCACAGCCCTCCATGCTTGCAGCTATAAATGCTTCTTTGCAACAACAGTCGCAGTCAGTCCTCTCTTTGACGCACATGAAAGCGACTTGGTTTTCCTTCTCGCCTTGTATAAAAGGAAATGAATTTGTTAACTAATGTATGAAGCGTAGTACTCAGAAATATGAAGGTGTACTTATTCCACACAGTTGGGTGGATTAGTAAAATGATGTTTCTCTCTTTCTCTATCAGCATTAAAGTGTAGCACTGTTATTACTGCAACAAACAGCGTCCTTGCCGCTCTCCGTGGTGCTGAAAGATGCACAGCAGGCAACTACTTTTCATTTATTCATATGCTTATTCTTATTAATAGCAATAATGATGAATAAATACTAAATCAAGTGCTTTATAAATGTTGCATCAGTCATTTCTGACCACAAAAAAGTGAAAAAAAGAAAGCGTATAGTTCGCACTGGGTCATGAGGTGGAGAAACGTGAAAAAGACTGCATTCGTGATTGTGCCCATGAAGTCTAAATCATCTGCCATGGCTTTGCTGAATGTTTTCGCCCCCTCCTCTCTCTGTATGAAGTGCCTATTGTGTGGTGCAGAATAATCCATAGCATTTGGGGTTGAAATATAATACCTATTATTTCCAGTTTCTTTCAACTGCTATGTGTACAGTTACACAGCATGCAATGCTACATGGACGATGAATGCACTTACACACTCGCGCACCTATACCTGCCATCCCCCCAGGCGTCATTTTCATATGGTTGTTTTGATGCATTCATGATGCCTCATTTGCATAATAATCATTTAAAAGGCTGATTGTTTGCTGATTGGCCAGAGCACCCCGTCTGCCTGTTTAATCATTCATCTGGATGACCTGCGCTTAATGGGGTTGGCCCACACTGAGATGCGCTTCACTCGCCGCAACAGCAGCCGGCACCCGTTATACAATCAGTGAACTGGTTGAGAGTCAGTTCCACTAACTAGTGACATATGGAAAATGTGTTCCAATCATTTAAGCCGTCATCACTCAATATGAGGCATCAGTTACAGCAAGGTAGAGCACATAAGTGTACACTGCACAAGCACACATACATACACACACACACACACACACACACACACACACACACACACACACACACACACACACACACACACACACACACACACACACACACACACACACACACATTTTGGATGGTTTAAACCAGCAAATTAGTCAGTATAAGTTTTAGTTATATTCTCTTTGGTGGTTTACTGCCGGTAATATCTAGAAATGAATAGACTTTCTGCAAGAGGGTTATTTCACCTAAGCAATATCACTGTCTGAAGATTTATTCCAGCCTCGCTATGAATTCCCATGAAACACATGTTATGAGTGTGACTTGGTTGCTGTGGCAACTCATGCGGTAACCAGGCAGCTAATAAGACGTAATCCCATTTGCCCTTGTTTCTTTGTTGTTATGCTTTAATACGACTTAAAAAAATGATTTATTTAGTACACTGCTTGTACGGCTGCTTGCTGTGATTATTTGGGGGCTTTATTGGTGCCAGTAGTTATTTGCTACACCATTTTTACCCATAATCACAGCAAATGATGTCCTGTTGGGGTTTATTGTTAACTACCAGACTGCTTATTTAACCCTGTATTTTCGAAGATTAATTCCTCCATCTCAAATTACCCACTGCTGAGACCTTTTTGACCAACAGTAGTGCTTAACACCTTGGGTTTGTAAACTGTTTTTACATTTCATTCAAAGCTCTGTAGCTCGGCTAGTAAACAGAACCAAAACGAGAGAATACATTGGTCCAGTTTGAGCTGCTCTCCACTGGCTTCCTGTTACATTTAGAATTGATTTAAAGGTCCTCCTCCTTATATACAAAGTGTGGGCAACAACCAAGCTACATTGCTAACTCCCTGATTAACTATATACCTCCAAGAACACTGAGATCATCTACTGCTGCTTTATTGAAGGTTCCCAACAAAAGGCCAGCTCACTAAGTATTAGCTAAAAACGTATTTCTTCACTTTAGCTATTAACTACCTCTGAAAATTTGCACTTTGCGCCACATTTATAAACTGCTCAGCACTTCTTTTAAACTATTATTATTATTATTTTATCTCATTTAACATTAATGTTTTTCATTTTAGATCACTGCTTTTGACATGTTTTTATGATCATTTTATGTATTTTCATGTGAAGCAGTTGGTGCATGTCATTTCGTTATTGTAAATCATTTTGTGCTACATTTCTTGTATGAAAGGTGCCAACAAATAAACAGTTGTTGTTATCGGTTTAGAAGAAATGTTGTGAATTCAGCATCAAACTTAATTAATTTACTCTCCAAGAGCTGTCTCCAGAGGTGGAAAGCAACCCTCTTGTTTTGCTTCTATTTCTATCACTTCTTTTCTTCTACTGAAGTTAGCTTGCTACGAGGCTAGCCCTAGTCTGCCTCGTCACTTTCCAATACTGAGTCACTGTAGCGCCCAGTCTGCCCTGAAGAAGTAATGCTGCTCAGAGGCCGTATTATAACATCTTGTCTTGTAAATGCAACGATGGCTGAGGCTCTTGCAACACTGGTAAGTAAACAGCTGTTAATGCTAATGTTAGCTACATAGCAAAAGCAGAATAGCTTCTTAAGTCCAATTTGAAATTCTTTGTGAGGTACAGCCAAGACTGACACTTATTCATACATGATATAAAAATGAAGGCCCTTTTTTATAACCGTGTAATGTTGACTCGGGTTTCAAACTGTCCTCAGCTGTACCCCATTACACAGTGGATTTAATACAGCACCAGTTGCAGATGGAGAGAAGTTTAATTTAACCTCTCTTGGCATACAACAGTGGGAAGATTCAATTTCCCCCTCAAGCTTTTTTAATAAATATATATTGATACATTATACTTTGCCAGATAGTGCCTTTAATATCACCCTGGACACCTTCTCCAATTTTATACGAGTCAGTAAACTGGATTTTGGGTGAATTTGGGGGACTGGCGGAAAAGTTTTGTTGCGGGGTGAAATTGGAGCTGTGCTATCATAAATGGCCTTAATCCACTAGTCTTCTTAGCACAGCCACATAACAGACAGATAATAGTTCATGGTGGATTCACTGACATGTATTTGGAACAGAGAACATATCCTACAGGCATCATGCGGAACAGATACACAGCTCTGTACCTGAAAAAAAGTGTTGCTTCCTATGTGCCCGGTTTCCTTCTTCACAGTTTAATTAATTCACACATGACTACCGCTGCATCACGGAACAGCAGTGCAGTTGTTGCATTAATCCTACTGTTTAATTTTCCTCCATGTTAATTATACTTAGTTCCCTGGATTAATTCGACTGGGTGAGAAGGAATTTTCGTTCATTATGCTGGAGAAAATTAACTGCATGTGGTTATACCTTGTTTTTGTTATATTTCTCTGCTTCAAAGTTATACAGAAAATCGATGCTGTAATTCTGTAGTTACCATTTCTGCTCAGTTTATTCAACAAATGTATATCTATGGGATCACAGCAGAACTCAGCAAACAGTTTGCAACAGCATTTTATGTATTATGGATGAGTGTTTTCATTGTGCTTTCCTTCTGCTCCCTTTACTTTTGTGCTGCTTCTTCTATGGTGCATTGTGTCACTGGAGAATGGCCAGACTGGTTGTAGGTGAGAGGAAGGCAACTGCAACTCAGATAACCACTCCTTACAACTGCAGTGTGCAGAAAAGCTTCAGAGTGAACAACACGTCCAACCTTGAGGTGGATGGACTACAAAAGCCCCCGTCAGCCAAGAACAGAAATCTGGACTGGACTCACAAGACTGGAAAAACGAAGCTTGTTCTGATGAATCTGGATTTCTGCTGAGTCAGCAGATGGTAGGGTCAGAAATTGGCACAAATCCCATGGACCCAACTTGCCAACTGTCCAGGCTGGTAGTGGTGATGTAATGCTGTGGGGAATGTTTTCATTGGCCCCTTAATACCAATCAATCATGGTTTGAATGCCACAGTCTATTTAAGTATTGTTGCTGACCATGTGCATCCCTTTATGGCCACAATTTACCATCTTCTAATGACTACTTCCAGCAGGATAATGCTCCATGTCACAAAGCTAAAGTCGTCTCAAACTGGTTTCTCCAGTGACCTCCCCAGTCACCAGATCTAAATCCAGTAGAAAACCTTTTGGGATGTGGTAGAACAGGAGCATAAATGATGTGATGCAATCATTTCGACATGGAGCTGAATCTCCAAGGAATGTTTAAAACATCTGGGGGCATAAATGCCACAAAGAACTGAGGCTGCTTTGAGAGCAAAGAGAAAAACTACCCAGCGTGAGTATGGTGTTCCTAATGAAGTGCTCAGTGAGTGTGGCTGCAGGCTTTGACAGGTAAAAATAAAAAAAAACACTTTTGTTTGTCTACTACTTCAGCTCCTCAGAATAATGCATCCATTATTATTGATGTAGCATTGCGGTGCTTGATAGCCCCTGTGGCGGATGACAATGCATTGCATTATGTTGCATCACACTGCTGCCCTCTTGCACCGCGGGGCCACAGAGGCTTTGGCGGCATGCAGGCTAAACACTGCTGTCACCCACTGAGTGTGGACACTGGCTTCACACCGGAGCGAAGACAAGAAAACTCCAAGACAGGGACAGTTAATTGCTGAATCCCTTCAGTGTTTGAGACTTTTGTGCCGCACTGCATCACACTTCCAAAAGAGCTCTGATGTAACACTGGAGGCCAGCAGATAGTGTGCAGAGGGTGAGATACCTGCCTTTGACCGTCACACAAATAGTACCATGAAAGCACCCAAAATAACATAAAGTATCTGAACCAACTGTTCTATTCTTTTGTACCATTTCCTACCACACCTTCCTCCTCATACACGTCATACACACACATTCTCAGCTTGCGTCATCTTTTGTCTCTCCATAAATCACACAAGGACACACTGGCACAAAGCAAAACATACACACAAACACAAACAAACACACACACACACACACACACACACACACACACACACACACAGTGACTTGCCAACTCAGATGGGCCACCTCGGGACACAGAGGAGAGTGTCAAGGGAAAAGCATGGCCCACCCTTGGGCCATTTCTTTAATGTGTGTTTCTTTGTGTCAGTAGCCACAAGCATGTGTGTGTGTGTGTGTGTGTGTGTACTTGTGCTCTTTGTGAGTCTTTGTAAATAAAAGCATCAGCTAAATGTAAATGTGATATACACTATGTATTTGTGTCTTTATGCAAGTGCAGAGTTCACACTGGGCCCCAGGCAGTGTCAGCACATGTCCTGCTGAGTGGTTTTTGTGTGTGTGTTTGTGTACATGTGTGGGATTTTTTATTATGTGTAACATATGCTGACTACATTATGTGCATGCATTTAGTGGTAAGTGGCAAAGTTTTTTTGTTGCCGTTGGCATTGATGGTGTAAGTGCAGCTGCACAAAAGAGTGCGTGACACAGTTATTCATCCTCAATATTTTGTTTTTAGTTTTTCAGTCCCTGTGGAATTAAAGGTCACACATTTTACACTTCTCCAGTATTTTATTTGAAGTGTTGATCCATGAAAAGATATATTTGTGGCTTTAAAAACCAAAAACCAATCTCAATATAGTTTTATATCTCCTCTCTCAGGCTTTTCTCTGGAGTTCTAGTAACAACAGGCCGCTGACTTTTTTCTGAGTGATCCAATAAAAAATATAGCAGATTTCAGGTAAACACTCCGAAAAACCAAATCCTGCAAGGTTGGATGGAGGGTCCAGGTGGGCTGGGCTTGGGGCATGGCTGAGATGGTGACTGCTTTGTTGTGACATCACAATGTTACAGGAAGTCCTGACGGCTGTGTGCATTCGTCTGTGGACTGAGCACTTTGATACTTTCACAGTATTAATATAGAACCTAGACCTGCTCTATAATCAAACAACACATGGAAATCTCACTTTATACAATAGGGGACCTTTAAAATACCTGTCTTTAGTAGATGCAGCAGGAGACTCTTTAAGCTGGCTCACCATGACAGTTGACATTGACTAATAAAGCAGAACAAGGTGACGGCAGAAGCTGTGTCCCAGTTCTACAAAACAAAAAATAATTCTACTCAGGTTTTGAGTCTATAGTCTATTCATGCTGGAGAAGTGACATGTTGATGGATACACACATTGTGGATACACACATCCACAATGCAATGCACAAAGGAAATGGAAAATAGAAAATCTTCTCGCAAAAAAAAAAGAAAAAATGAAATAAAATAAACCGATTGTACATTATGGTGACACAGTTTCAGAACAGCCAAAAGAAGAATAAATAAGTATTGCATTTTTGGAAAAACATGTTGCTGTCTCTGTTGTTAAGTATAACAACAGTGACCCAGTGGCATTTTAGAGAAGCAGTGTGACTGATGTTAAACAAGGCAAGTATTGTATCATTTCTTGTTGGTATTACACGGTTTTCCATTAGTATCCAGCTCTCTTAAACTAATACTCCACTGAAAAACAATCTTTTGAGCATTAAATACAGTATTAAGACAGAGAGCGGACCACAGAGTGAGAGAGGAAGTGACAGAGGAGGGAGTTGACTGTTGCAGGTGTGAATGTGAGTCATCAAACTTCAGCCCATGGTGACATAAGAGGATTACAGCAGCCATGTCAACACTCACACATAATGACAACGGCATTCTTTGGTGACCAAATTTGATCCATCACCATCTCATTACCTCATCCATGTTGTCCCCCTCGCCACCCAACAGTTCACTGACCTTCGGGTAAACAATAAAGACACAGCCAGCAACAGCGACAATCACCCAACAACAGACTGTTTGTTCTCTCGGTCCTGGCATGACAAACATGGCAAGAGGCTGCAGCCAATGAGTCAACACACTGTGACCGAATAAAGCCAATATGGCCGCCCTGGCACTGCTCGGACTGGAGCGTGCAATTGTTTCAGAACAGGCTTAGGGGGTCAGGGGACGTAAATGTCAACAGCTCACAATAATAAAATGATGTCTTAATTGAAACATATGACTCCCACTGTTGAATGTCTTCATCTACTGATTACATTCCTCAATTAAATTCAAATATACTTTATTGTTCAGTCATTATTTTGTATATGGAGTAGTTCACACTGCTTTCTGGACTGAAATAAGTTATTCAGTTTTAACTGGACAGCACCAATGTACATAAGGATGGACACCATGACACCAACCCAAAAGTGAAGCCAAAATATCTCGATCGCCCCCTGTTGGCTGCCGGTAGCATAGGTCATAAACCCCACCTCCTCTATGTTAGCAGATGGGACATAGGTCAAGATAACAAATCAAAGTATATGTGAAATACATTTTTCCTAAATAAGTTTGGTATTAATTATCGATTTGATGCTAAAGTACTAGTGTTGAACTAGTGTTTATGTGTACAGTAGTGTGCATATTATGTGTAAGATGTATCAATTTATTTTGTAATCTTTATTTTGTATTTTTCTTTTACTGTTTTTGTTTTTATTTTGTTTTCTATGTATTTATGTATTTATTGAAGTTTTTATTTAATGTTGGGTTTTTTTTCAAAAACTGAGCTAACATCCCCACCATTCACAACTCTAACCCTAGTAACCTGTGACGGATAAGCAGACATGTTGCCATGTATTACACATCCCGATCTAACCTGATATAATTGCTTTTTCTCCTTAGACTTCAATTCCTCCATTAGCACAAGTGAGCGTGGTGATGGTGAGCGGAAGTAAAGAATCTCTGAATGAAGCATTTGTAAATTGCTCCCGGTATATTAAGGTGATTCAAATGGTAATTAAATCCCATTGTCAGCGAGCTGTCAGTGCCAGAGGTCCACGCTGAGTACAGAGGAACTCTGGCAACATTGCTTCTATAACCCCCATTCATTTTTATCTAATTTGTGTTTGACTTGAAATGGATTTAACTGAGGGAAAATGATAAGAAGAATAGAAACAAACTGACCTGAAGTGAACTGAGACTGTGTCACTATGCAGTTGTTTACAGCTTGAGTGCCGCTGGGTAAGAAAATATACTGCAGCATTCAACAGGTGAGGTCCAGTACTGCAATCATAAATCCTGTGTGTGGGTGTGTGTGTGTGTGTGTGTGTGTGTGTTATTGAATCTTTTTAAAGTGAGTATTTAAGGTTATGGGGAGAATTAGCTGCAGGTTAAGGTTAGTGTACGAGGTGCTGGGGATGAACTTGTGAGACTGCCCAGGGTGACATGTAAGGACTCACATTTATATTGGAACTTGAACTACTCGTGACAAGTACTTTCAGATCAAAGTGTTCCTGTAAATGGCCATGTAACACACTTCATGTTCCCTTAAACCATGACTTAGTCAACGCAGTTACCGACTACGCTCACATTATTCTATTCACTTCAGTAATTACAGACGCCATTTACATTATAGGTTTTATGCAAATACCCCTTGCCTTTACTTTTATCTATCGCTGTTTGTTTTGCAATGTGATATTTATTATGTGTGTTTTAGTCTCCTATACTATTGTTCATCTCTCTCCACAGAGGAGCCCATCCATAGCTTGACTCTGGAATCCCCAGGTATCTGCCGTCATCACATGTAGCAATGGTCCAGATGTTCAGCATCAGGACTCGTCAAGTCGCTGTCAGTGACAATATACTGTTGTGTTCACTGGCTTCCTGTTGATGCCACAGACTGTAAATACAGATGGACGTATGTTTCTGAAGAGCGGTTTTGAAGCTCAGGGAGGTGTTGTTCCACCGTCGCCATCTTGGCAGAGCCTGACTCCACCTGACTCCCAGCTACCGGTTTGTGGCAAGCACACCCTCACTCACCTGTCACTCAAAGCGGCCATTACCCTAAATTACGCATAACTTTAAGACTATATAAAAAATTAACCCCCGTACAGTTGTCATGAAGGAGCAATCAGCTCTACCAGGCTGTAAACATGTTTATTACTGCTGTACAGTTGGGCATTTTAACACGGGAGTCTATGGAGATTGACTTGCTTTCGGAGCCAGCCAGCGTTTGGTTGATGCCCTGGATTCACTGGACTCAAGGGATCACACACAGGAGATGGATTTGTCTCAGAGATGGATGAGCTTGTGGCAGTGTCTGTATACACACAGGTTACAAAAGGTTGTAAACCTTTTATTGCATTGCCCGGTATGAAGAGAGAGGTTAGTGCAACGGACAAGAGTTTATCAGAACACAAATAATATTTTGTAGAGGCCACCGTCAAGTCCATAAAAGTATCTGTCTTAGTCACTTCCATTTTCCACTTCTGTCCTGTACAACCCACCTGCTGGGGTTGGAAATAAATAAAATAATGAGGATAGTGTCCCTGTTACTGGATAACACACAGAACAGGATGGAAAACATGTTTAATATGGACTCTTCAGGGGAAAGCAGCAAGTTTTTGTATGAGTACGAGGTTGATGTACTTCTATTTTCTTTGTGGAAAGTTATATCTGTGTGCCTTCATTTTAGAGAGATACATATATCTCTTCTCGAAATGTATCTAGTATTTTTCACTTGTTTTTACAGAATAAGCTCATAAAATATGATGCATTGCTTTGATGAACCTACAGTATATAAAGCACAGTACATAAACTGTGCAATATCCATTTTCTGGTGCTATTTTTGTTATATTTAAATATTGAATTGTACATATTACATCATTATCCACTATTTCCCCACTGTGGGAATAAATGTATATCTTATCTAGGGCAACACAACTAGTGCACAACGTCATAAGAAATTCTGGACAATCGTATCAGTAACAACACATATAGTTTAAATACTTTTTTTTTTTTTTCATTCTTTCACAGTACAGTGAGTACAATTCGGAATTCTTGCATTTCTATATCCACTTGAGCACTGGATCCGAATTCTTCTTCTACCGCCGGAAATGTGAAACAACTCAGTTTATCTGAAACAGATGCCCCATTAAAAACCCCTCAATACTTCCCCACGCTCCTATCTTGTGTGATGTGATATTCCATAATCTAATGCCACAAGGCAATGGATTAAACTCCAGCCAGGAAGCAGAGGGACTTTCACTGCTTAGCAACAGGCCTCATTCATAGAGAGAAGTAAAAACATATATCAGAGAATCACCAGAGCCTTAAAAACACTTTCCTCAGTGTCACGACTTCCTTCGATGTATAGCTCTGGGGCCCCACAGTGGCTCGCAGTGAGGTCTCTGCTGCGTGAAGCAAATCAGACAAAACCAAAGCCTTTTACGTTCGTAGAAAACCCAACAGGCTCTCATGGCAGGGCCAAGCACCGAGGCCACTGCCAGCCTGATGACATGTCCGGTACTGGCAGCCATATTAAAAATTGATAGAGCCTGCCAGAGATGGAAAATGCGAGAACAGGGAGGTGGAAAAACAAAGCAATAAGCGAGAAGTGGTGAGGGGGAGGAGGGCAGAGGGGAGTGAGGGACATGAAAAGCTGAAGGGATAAACAAAGAGAGGAGGATCGAAGAGATTATGATTCGTGAGGAAGGTGTTGCACCGGGGCGTCAAGAGTTGGCTGGATTATTGAGTTTCCTCAGTCAGACATGACCTGAGTGTCAAAACTAGATATGTATATTCCTGTAAAGAAGTTTATTTTTATTTTTTTCTCTGCTCTTCACAGCACAAACCTGCATCATTAGTAACAGAGAGAACAAGAGGTCAATGGGAGCAAGGAGAGGTGGATGATTCCTGTTGCTGCGCAACTCAAAGATGCAAGCAGATTAGCATTAGCCAAGCAGCCGGATGGATAGACTGATAGAAGGGAAAGTGAAAGGTTAATGGCGCTGTCAAAATAAGAATGTACAGATCATGAAGAAGAAAGAACATGGGAGGAAACACACAGCTGCAGCGAACAAAGCCATAAAAAGTGAAAAAAAAGGTTGAGTCATTGTGACTTATTCTTGTGATTGACTGTAGCTCTATACCCTGCTTACATCTGGCAACAACATGCAATCTGTATCAGGATATTGTAGCTGGATAAGAAAAACAAATGTAACTGCATGTAGAACACATTGCCAGCAAAATGCTGTCTGATCAACTCAACAACATCTGGATGCGGTGTGGCATTGTGATTGGAACCGAGCCAGACGTAAACTCGCTAGAAGAAAAAAACAGACGCAAACAACATAAATGTTCACTGGATTTCACCTGCCTCTTCCTGCTATCTCAAGAAGTGAACAAAAAAACCACAAACATCCACTTTCTGGGTTTAAGAAAAATAAGCGCATCTCCTACAGTATCACTTGTGTTTACCTGGAACACACCGTGTTTGTTTAAGTCTGCCAGCTCCGACAGACTCATTTGCAAACTGATCTTCTCACACTGAGGGCAGGAGTGAACAACTACGCTTATTAATACCAGCGGTAAACTGTCATTATCCAGACACAGATTGTGTTTTGATACCAGGTATAAAACGGTTGTGTGCTCATGGAAAGTTCATCTTATCTTTCTTGATGCCAAATGGAAAATTTTAAATGTCACAGCAGCACAAAAAGTGGTTAAATATAAAAAAAAACCATAAAAAAATAAATAAATACTACATACATATGATGCATAAAACGAATGTGGTACATGGCAAATTGAATTAAAAATGGCTAAGTTACATAAAGTATCCCAGCATGCCATGACTGTAAGCCAGCGTGCACAGTAGCACAACCCTGAAACTAGATCAACTAAACAGAAAGCAGCAATGTTTTCCATCAGTTACACCCGTGCTTCTCCTGCTCTGACGAGGCTGAACGTCCATCGGTCATAATAGAGCCAACACACACAACTTGACCCTTCACACCAGAGCACCTACGTACATGATTATTCTCATTAATGTCACCTGTGCTCTTTCTGCTGTGAGCTGTCAAAGCTGCGCTGTGAAAAAAAGCCTAGACAGTCCAGCTGACGCTGAGATAATGGGTAGTTTAGACTTAATCTAAACTCCTACTCCTCATCTTCCTCCACTTCTGTGAACTCATCGATGACCTCCTGCACCTCCTCCTCCTTCCACATCCGGCATATTTTTTTGTTTACCGTGCTAATCTGGCGTCTCATCTGCAGTAAGCCAGAGTTGGGCTGATTGTAATGGTGTCGTAATTAGCTGATTAGCCGTGGAGAGAGCTTGTTAAGGATGCTAGCCAGACGAGCCAACACTTGATTAGATAATTATAATAATGTGTGTCTTTGAATACTGATATGACTTATAATGCCACCATGAGAATCTATTAACACTCTTAAGATGAAGCCAGTGTAGCTGTTCAGTGTGCGTGTGTGTGGGTGTGTGTGTGTATGTACTTTCTGTTCCCAGTTTATTTGTTTAATATTTTTGCCTTTTTTTTTTTTTATCCCCCTTTTATCTTTTGAGGTAAAATCTTCTTTTGGTTCCCCTGATTTATTTTCAGTTTATCACTTGTTTGCACAAGAAAAAAAAAAAGTTCCCATATAGTCTAAAGGTCTCTGTCCATGTGTTGTTTGATTATAGATCAGGTTTAGGTTCTATATTGATACTGTGAAAGTATCAAAGCCTCAGTCCACAGAGGAATGCACACAGCCTGTATTCAGAAACTGAGCCTTAAAACAATCCGTCAGAACTTCAGGAACTTTGTGATGTCACAACAAAGCAGTCACCGCTCTCAGCCACACCCCAAGTCCCGCCCACGTGGATCCACCATCCAGCATTTCAGGATTTGGTTTCTCTGCGTATTTACCTGAAAACTCAGCCAAGTCAGCCAATCGGAAGAGAGGATCAGAGCCTCCTCTCTTCTGATTGGCTCATCAACCTGTTGTTACTAGAGCTCCAGAGAGAAGCCTGAGAGAGGAGATGTAAAACTACATTGAGATGTTTTTTGGGTCTTAAAACCACAAATATATCTTCTTGTGGATAGAAAGTAAAACACTGGAAATGTGTGAAATATGGAGCTTTCATCCTTAAAACTTTACTCACATGGTCTTGAATTACATCACATAAGGATGCATTTATTTCTGAAAAGTTAACTTGCTGCTATCTATACCGCTCAGAGCTCTTCTTGCCGTGCGATTTCCCGGCAGAAATGTCTCTTCTTTTTTTTTCTCTTTTCTTTTCTTTCCTCTCACTTGAGACTGCAGCAACAAAACTTGAATCCAGCATATAGCCTACAGGAAGAAGCTATTACCCTCTGTGGGCTTCGAATGCCATTGTGAAGATGTGTGAGTTCTCCCCTGTGTGAGACTCGTTTCCATTGAATTACAAGGTGTTTAATTAGCTAAATATATCAGCTATGAACAACAAAATATACTGTAAGTGTAAGCGATTAGCTGATCATGTGATTGTGCTGCAGTTGAGTTGAGTTGGCATGGACGTCTTGAATATGAAGGAAAAGTCATTTTAGATGACGGAGGACGAATTCAGAAATCTGATGCTGTCTGCTCTTGACTTTTCTGCTCAGGTTAGGTTAGTCCTTATTTTAGTTGATTCACTTGCTCTACATTATTTCTATTTTTTTTTCATAGTTATCCTTAAGGTTACTCCCATTCCAGCAGTTCATGATGTGACATACGGTTTTAATTTCCTTTTTGTAAGTGTGGGAGTGAATTTAAAGAAAACACACGCTCACCAAACATTTTAACTTTACGCTACAGGCTCCTGCGCACCCACACGGGTGTTTTCCAGTACTCTGGTTGATTAGATCTCTGCTCAGCTTGATGTTGCACTTGGAATTACATAATGTCACCAAACTCTACGTACCATTGAGATTAATAACCCTGATGACGCCCTAAGAGCTGCGACAGCAGGATACTGAGAGCCATGTCAATCATCAGTGGTTTGCTGTCCTGAGAGGAAGGTTTTTTAGGCAACTTAAGTGAAATAGATGTTTTGGGGCTTTAAATGAAGATTAATTTTTATTTATTTATTTATTTTGTTGGTCTGACAATACCTGCCCAAGTTTTAAACCATCATCAGATCTGAACAAGCAAGTTAATATATAATGAAATGTCCCATATTTTACACTTTTCCTGTTTCATTTGAAGTGTTCATAAGAAGATGTATTTGTGGTTTTAAGAACCAAAAACAATCTCAATGTAACATCTCCTCTCTCAGGCTTCTCTCTGGAGCTCTAGTAACAACAGGTCATTGATTGGCTATTTCCTGAGTTTTATATAAAAACTGATTTCAGGTAAAACACTCACAGAAACCTAATTCTGCAAGCCTGGATGGTGGGTCCAGGTGGGCGGGGCTTGGTGACTACTTTGTTGTGACATCACAAAGTTACAGAAGTCCTGACGGCTGGTTTTAAGGCTCAGTGTCTGAATACAGGCTGTGTGCATTTCTCTGTGGACTGAGGCTTTGATACTTTCACAGTATTAATACAGAACCTAGAGCTGATCTATAATCAAACGACACATGGACATCTACCTTTATACAAAATTGGACCTTTAAGTTTTGTTTTCTTGTGCAAAAATAATATGTTTACCTTTTAGGTGTCCCTCCCCTCACTGTGACTTAATGAAGCTTGATTGTGCTCACAGACATGGGGATATGGGATACCCAACCTTGAGAGGAGGACAGAGTTGCTATTAGTTTCAGTAACGATGCATTTTACTTTAAAATCACCTGACTGCCTCTCGCTGACTCATTTCATCCACATCTTTCCCCCTCAACATATTTAAATATGCTGAGGTGGGAGAGTAATGCCCTTTAAAGCTCTGCTAACTGCAGCTCTCTTTCTTCTGATTTGTAAATTCATACTGAAAAGCTTTCAGATAAATTGTGAAGAAGCTCATCCTTAAATTTTCATTACCCCGATCCTTACCCCGCAGGGCACATGAGGCAAATCTGCTAAAGGCCTAAAGTGTTACCGGCAACACAGTGATTAATAATAAGTCAAAAGCTGTTATAATAAATGCTTAGACAACAAGCAAAAGGCTTTCCTGCACATGGAAGCTTTGGAAAAGCTGTTTAAAAGGTTGCATCCTGAGGAAGTGTGTGTTTTACAAAAATGTGCATTTTATTTCTCTCTCTCTCTCTCTCTCTCTCTCTCTCCCTCTGTAGCTGGAAGAAAGGCCGTTAAATATATAAATACTTTAAATTTTAATTTTTTAAATCCTCTGTGCTAAAAACATGCAACGCTCAGCATGGCTGGGAATTGAGTTGCTCTGTTGCATTAAAAAATAAAAAGTGTTAGTAAGAGATGTATCCCACAGACACAGCAGCTAAAATCTGTACAACATCAACCCATGAAGAAACCGCGTCTCCTAGAAATGATGTTTCTATACAACTAAACTGCAGCAACACATATGTACGTTTAGAAAACGTCATCACCGGCTGGGTGAAAAGGTGCTGTGAGTGGAGGAACTTTGCATTTACCACGCTGTGGCCTCGTGGCGAGAAGTTTCTGGGTTCGAGACGTTTCTGTGTGGAGTTAGCATGTTCCCCTCGTTTCCTGCCTGGTCTCTGCAGACACTCCGGCTTCCTCCCGCAATCCAAACACACACGTAAATTAGGTCAACTGGCGACTCTAAACTGCTCGTAGGTGTGAATGAGAGCATGAACGGTCGTCTGTCTCTATATGTCAGCCCTGTGGTGGACTGGAGGATAAGCGATATGGCTGATGAATCTATGAATGGATGCACAACACTGGCCATTTGCGGTGAGGTCTATGCAACAAAAGCGCTCAGGTTGTGAACTTTTTCTGTATTAAATCAGACCACAATCATTTCCTAACCTTAGACAAGTGTATAACACAGCAATAAAAAAAAACTGAAATATGCTGTAATCACTACAAGGTTGGATATTTTGGCTGAAAACAAAGTCATGTTCATTTTTCAGTATCAACATATTCGTGACTTTGCAAATATTTAAATCCAGAACATCCTCATTATGCTCATAGAAAAAGCGCAATCCGGCAGCAATTCCGTTTCTTACAAAGCACATTTTCCGTTACATTTTAGATGCTTACAAACATCATTTTCCCGGAGATGGGGTTTTGCTTGAGGAAGTGACGAGACCGCCCTTCCATCAGGCTGTATATTATTTGTGAAACCTACCAGATGAAATGTGAGTAATACCATTCCTGGTGCTTTGTTCTTGGCTGAAAATAATCAGTCATCTACTGTAGGAAAGTCACAGCCATCGACTCATTTTTCATCAGGAAACAAAAGAAGCTATTTCCCCTGAACCAAAGCCTCCCACTCTGCATTCATAATGATGGATTATGGCATCAGATTGATGAGGATGGCTGTCTGAAGGGTATTTAGAGGCATTTCAAACTAAATGGGATCCTATGAGCAGCTGAGGGTGTTTTGATTTTTTTGGAACAGACAGTTTATAACCCACTGCAGGCATCAAGAAACAGCCCGAGCAGACTGTTCGCCCAGATGCATTCTGGCGTCACTCTCTGTCTCCGTCGGGGAGAAGACGGCCGCGATAAACTCAGCTGCCAGTTCTGACAATTTGATGCTTTGAAATACGAACTAATTTTCACCAAGTGGCATATAGTTTCACAGAGATCTACCGTGGGGTTGCATCAAGCCACTTTAAAAACCACAGCTTTCAGCAGAATGAGCGTGTGTGTGTGTGTGTGGTGGGGGGGGCAAAAGGACTGATGGGAGACATAAAGCTGAGAGAATATGCAGACAGTCAAAACGTCATATTATTACAGTGTGATGTGTACCTGTACATTACCAGTTTTTCAACTTAAATATTATGTATATTTATTTACCCTGCTGTATCATTTCACTATTTGCTGATGCGAAGAACCAGTTTCCCCATAGGGATCATTAGGGGGTTCGTGTACACACACACACACACACACGCACATACATTACCCTGAGAGATGAAAAGCCAATACGTCCCAGAAGGGATTCTGGGACGTATTGCTGATTTCACGGATGTGGAATCAGCGCCGCAGCACGTTGTCTTGACCTCACCAATTAGGGAGGAAATTGAAAAACTGACCTATCAGTGTGATGACTTGCAAATTCAATGTCTCTCTGTTTGACTGGGACGATTAACCTCAAGGAGCACCCGAGGGAGCGGAGAGAAGACGCCGGGACATGGACACTGCACGCCTACAGCCTCAGAGTGTGCAGTTTATACATGTATTTATTCACACAGTAGCCTATATATATATCTATAGTAAGTTTCAGTATTGTGCTCTTAATATATACTATATGACAGGTGAAGGCTAAACTTAGCAAAGTTTAAAAAAGAAAAGAAAAGAAAAGAAAAAGCAGCAAAAATGCAAGAAAGCAAAACATTTATCTGAATAAGGATCTAAAGGCCTTTTATTCTCAATTCATCACGGCTCTCCTGACATCACCATGCATCTTGTATCCAGAGTGTGTCCACATCAGATAGAGCTGGATTACATTTAGGATAAAATGCAGCCCTGCCTTACCCCCCGAAATCCGACTGCCCCCCCAAGCCAGAACGCAGATTGCCATTCATACCACTCCCTCTCCCATCAGCAGAAAACACTTTTCCTCGCACTGCGTTCATGCTGCAGGCAGCTGAGCCGATGGGTCGCTATTTTCTGAATGATTGTGTGACGGCGGGAGGTTACTCTGATTGCACTGATCGGGTGTTTTGGTTTTTTTTTTGCTGCTAAAAAAGTTGGTTGACAGGCACAACATGGTCGCCAAAAAAGCACAACGTACGCAACATGAACGGAAAATGGAATTAAAAGAACAATGCTAGAGTGCAACCTTTGACCCTGTTTCCCAGGATCATACCCAAGCTTTCTGTCATCATCTCTCCTGAGATGTTTTTCTTGCGGACTGTGTTAATCTTGGTCACTTATTGTGACATGGATTATTATTTTTTCCATCTGCTTCTTGTAGCAATAACTTTCTTTAGAAGTTTACTATATTGATGGAAGAAATCTGCATCAATCTAAAACTAAAGGGCTGCGGTCAGAAAGTTTGTTGTTTTTTGCTTAGAAAGGTTCCTGACTGAGTGAAACCCCTCAGTATCTAAGTGGCAGCCATGATATGAGCTGGTCGAATTCTCTAAATGATAAAGGAAAAGCGCTTCAATGCTTCCTATGTTATCTCCTTTAGCATAGGATACAATGGACTTTCCTTTACAAAAGGAAAGGAGATGGTGCTGTCCCTAATTCCTTGATGCAGCAACATCTAAAACGACGCACAATTGTAGTTTCACCCAGGCCGACCCCCCCTCTCAAAATCATGTAATGTTATAAAAATGTATTTTCTCTACTTAGCAAATATATAAAAAAGGTCAAAACTCTAATACATAGAAGAATATATACCGAATATCATTTATTCTGGGCCCGTTTGTTTTATTTCTGCAAAGAAAGAAGTGTTTATCATCCATGTCTTATGAATAAAGTTGGTTCAAAAAACAAAAAGCCCAGTGTGAGTGCAGTCAGATTCTCTCGACACCACGGTTTTCTTTTCTCAAGTCTTCATGAATTCTCCGTCACATCTTTCCTTCATCTTTCATCTTTCCTCCATCTTTCCTCATGACGTTTTCATCAAAAAAAACGTCATGAAGTCAAGGAAGGTCGAGGGAAAGTGGTTAGGAAAGGAGATTATTCTGACTTTTCAACCGCAGCCTCACTCTCTACAGATACAGTGAATGTTACAACTTATTGTGCATTTTCCTGAATAAATTGTTATGCTATTTTTTTTGTATTTCCCTAGGTGCTTGATAAGATCTAGCCACATTAAATCAGAAAGTAGGTGTGTGACTGGAGCCACAATGAAAGAAGAAGTGAGGAGAAGCTGAATGGAGTGATAATGGAAAAACATGTAAGACGGTCAGCATCTGAGGATCTTGCAGGAGTTCAGTATGTATGAATACACATATGACTGCACACAGAACACACCCCTCATACAGATAACCACATACAGATGTGGACATGTGGATCAAGAGTTTCCTTTAGGTACAAAGGAACCTTTTTTTTTGGCAACTAACGAACGTTACTGTGCTTCCTGGTTCCAGTTTTGGTGCCTTGCCTGAGGTTCCTGCCCCTCAAAGGCTTCCCTCTGTTGGGTCAAGGACAATCAGAGTCTCCAGTACTGAACGTCACTGACTGATCAAACACAAGCCTTGAAAATACAACATGTAGTCTGCAAGCAGGCACTGGTCGTCACTATAATGAACATTCGGACTAAGGATGGGAATTCGACTTCTGGACTAGTCCAGAAAATGTAACACTTAAATGGAGACTTAAGGCCATTTCAGAATGTCCTCACTTTCCAGATCTAACAGGCAGTCCCCACAAAGATAGCAATACAAAAACACACACACACAAGTTCACATAATAAAGTCTATACTCAAAAAGCAAAAGTACAGCAAGACAGACAGCTCCAACAAACACAGACACAAAACTACACAGAGTGCAAACACACACACACACACACACACACACACACACATAAAAAAAATAAGATACACATCAGATCTGCTGTGTGAAGACTGAATGAGAACAAACCCATTTTTAAAAAGTGCTGCTACTTTTTTTTTCTACATCATTATTTTTTTTTTTATCCGTGTCATGAAAAGTAGCAGCAGCAGTTTGACAGACTTAAATATTTATTTGTGGGATTTGGACCCGCATGAGCTCTGACTGCACAAACAGATTAGATGCCACTGTCTGCAAACGTGCTAATGTCCATAAACACTACATTCACAAATATGTGCATGTTCACACTGACTTCACACATGCAGCTATGTAAAAATCCTGTCCACAGTCACATATTTTGCACGTCACTGCTGCACATTTCTTCTGCAAATGCTGCGTCTCCCTGCCAGACGGCTCCGCTGGGCGACAGACACAGCATAAGGCAAACCCACGCTGTTCTCTCCAAATATTTGACCATGTCATTGCTCATTTTCTGTGTGTGATTGCTTGTGTGTGTGTGTGTGTGTGTGTGTGTGTGTCTCACAACTTTCCTTCTTCACCTGTCGTCCTCTGATGACATTCACCTCAGCATATTGAAACTACCATTCCCTCACCCCTCTTCTCCTATTCTCCCTCATCTTATGTCAATCTACAGACCTTCCCCCACTCTCTCGAACTCTTCCTCCATCCTTTCCCTTTCCACCATCTTTTTCCTCTCCCTTTTCATCCTTCCTCCTGGCTGTAATCCATCTACCCATCCCCTTCTTGTATCTCAATCCCTTCCTCTGCTCCTTCCCTCCTCAATCCCAATATCTCTCTCTCTCCCTCTCTCTCTCTCTCTGTCCACCTTTTATCTCAGTCACAGCTGTGTTGACTTTACCTTCGTGAGGTAACACAGTTATTCGCACACGTCTGCTCTCTAGTCCCAGAGGGTAACGGTGCAACACAACCGTGGCATGAACCAAGGCCGAGCAGGCGTCGGGAGTTTAGAGTTTGTGTCACCAGAGGTTTGCTGCCTCCAATCTGTGGTGAAATGCAGTTGGACAAACTCCCCTCCTTTCATTCAAGACCGTGTGTTTTCACATTAAAGACAAAGTGCCTGCGAGACGGACAGAAAACAGCTGTTTTGTTTAAAGAGCCTGTGTATTTAGTCGTCAGAAGAGGAGTCAGTATTGGCGAAACAAAGACGTGGTTTGGAGGAGCGCCGACACTTTAAGATCGTTCAGTGTTGGATGAATCTGCTACATCCAGTTCTGACATTTTGAAAATCTTCCCTCTCTACTGTACCTACATAATAACAGATGGTACGTTTAAGGTAAGGTAAAGATCCTGGTTATGGCAAACACACTATGGTAAAGGTTCAACAGCTCCTCCAACCTGAAAAACCACACAGGTCGTTTATTTCCAACCCTCTGACACGACCCGTGGGAGTATCTCCTGAAATAGCCCCCCCCACGACACTTCTGCATCACAGTCGGATGTGCTACGTCCGCGTTCCCCCCCCCCCCCTTCCTCACTCTCCGCCTCGCTACATAAAGACACTTCCTTGTGATCTTTCCGAACAAAATGTGTTCAAATCATCAGTTTTCATTCGTTCCCTGCAGACCTTTTTTATTTATTACTCAAAAGCAGGAATTTGATTAGAAAGCGGTTGAACAACGTGGCAGCACGAACCTTCTTCCTCTGGGTTTATGAGGAGACATCATCGCTTGTCTGCTCTCTTATTCTAATCCTAACCAGTGTGTGTGGAGTTACACTGACTGCATTTTGGCACGTTCCGGTAATCATCAGAGAGATTATTTGAGTAGATGACCGGTTTTAATGAAACCTTTCCTTTCTCTCTCATTAATCCCCCGAGGAGCCAATCAGTGGGGTCTTGATTTACTCCAATCAACCACTGCTTCATCTCAGTGTCCTCCACTTCACAAGCACTGATGTTAATCGGCACCTGAATTTCATTCCGTCGACTGCGAGCATTAAAGCTCTGCTTGCAAACTCAGTGTGATGTGCCGAGCCAACAGTCCTTAGAAGACAACTGTGTGGTTTCTCTACAGGACTGGACATTAGCCACAGAGCGAGTAGATGCCAGGACGTGAGCTGTGCTTAATCGATTTGTAAATCACTCCTGATCAAACAGACTGATCAAACATTGTGGCATGTGGCCTGTTTTTTTTTTCCAGATTTTGGATTTTGTTTTTATACTGTTTTCTATTTCATGTTTCCAACAACAAAACCAGAGAGAAGTTTTTTTTTTGTTTAGTTTTTTTTATGGCAGCCATTCGAAATACAAATTTAGCGTCTCAAGGTAACAATCCCGAGTTGCTGTTGTCATCTTTCAGCTGCTCCCGTGAGGGGTCGCCACAGCGAATCGCCATCTGCGCGTTTGATTTGGCAGAGGCGTAACCAGGTGTAACCCGGGTTCAGGGAGCCGGCGATCAAACCGCCCAACCCAGGGATCAGCGACCAACCCGCTCCACCACCTGAGCCGTGGAGCCTCAAGGTAACAATTAAGACAAATCCAGCTGCACGATGGAGTTCCCCTGGATGGAGTACACGTATAACATCAACAGGAAATTGTGTTTAAACTGTGCAGGACATTTAGTCACAAACTGATGATTTTCTGGTTTCACCCACATCAGTGAGTTCAGCTTTTTTGGAGCATCCTGGTCGTGTGTGGTGCATGTAAACCAAATATCCTGGTTTCAGAAAAAAATCCTGCAGCACTCCCAATATCAACCAGGATACTGTGGCATGCAAACACCTTCTCCACTTACAGCAGTGGAGAAGTGGATAACAGCACAAGGTTGCCAATATATATATATATATATATATATATATATATATATATATATACACACACAAACACACACACATATACATATACACAACGTGTTTAAAGGGCACTTTAACACCAGGCTGTACAGCAGTGGTTTGCTGCCTGTTTCACCTGTAACCACACCCAACAGAGCTGAGAGGTTAATCTCTTCTTTCCTTTTCATTTCTGTCTCATTTCTCTAAGCTTGTGTTTGTCCTCTCTTTTATTCCTGTTTTTTTTTTTTTTTTTACCCATGCTGCTCTGCTCCCATCTCTCTCTCCCTCATCTGTTTGAGTTCATATCCCAATCTGTCATCCTTTCCTCTCCCTTTCTATCTCCCTCCATCTCCACTTGTTCGTTCCTTTACATTCAGCAGATTTCTCAATCTCCAGCTCCATCTTTAAATCTCAGAGCTCATCTTCTCTCCGTCTGCCTCTCTCTTCCTCCACTTCCCGAGCTCTCTTCCTCATCTCCGCTCGCCACTCTGCCTTTTCCTCTTTTTCATCTCTTCACCACGTATATATTCCTAGACATACATATTTATATTCTCAACTTCTCTTACATATTCAGCCTGTCTCCATTTCTCTCTCTCTCTCTCCACCTCCTTGGTTCCAGTATTTCATGCGTGAATAATCCATGTCGGTCTAATCCTTTTAGCTATTCTCCCCTGTAGCCTAATGAGCCTATAGCGCTGCTGCACTGTCTCACACACACACACACACACACACACACATATATACTCACACACACACACACACACAGCAGCTATCAGTATGCTTAAGAACATTAATACCACCTTAACAGGATTTATCTCTCCTCTCGGTTCCTGTCCGTCCTCCCCTCCTCTGGTCTGATCGCTTCACTCCCTGTCGACCAATCACCGTTCTCCCCATCCCTTCTTTAATCACACTAATATCTTATTTTTAATGGGATAACTGGCATAGAGGCTTTTTTCCAGAAATAACATTTGCTAAGTGGTTTAGAGGTAAATTTCTGTCACAAATCTCCTGCTAGGAGACGCCAACCACAGCTGGAGAAAGTAATGGCTGTCCACTGATGACACGGCTCAATAATTGAATAATTGAATAATTGAAATAATCGAAGAAAAATACAGTTTAGTTGTGGGTCTGCGACCATTCAGTGATGGAATATGGGTAAAATGAACATTCGGTTAATATCTAGATGAATGAGAAACATTTTGTATTTGTACCAAGTTCTGGCAAACAGATCGTTTCAGATGAATAGATTCATTGTGGGGGTTTTTGGGAATAGCTGAGATGTTTAAAAAAATAACAACAAAAAAAACCACTGAAATCTGACTTTAATACAATCCAGACTCTAGTCACGTCCAAAATACTACTGTAAACAACCAACGGCAATTCAAAACTGGCAGAACGTTTTTTAGTGGAAATGGCATCAGCATGCCCAATCAAACACACACACACACACACACACACACACACACACACACACACACACACACACACACAACAAAGAAAGAACAGCGCTCAAACCAACATTTGAGAGACATGTTTTCCAAAAGTAAATCAGAAATAAGATTAAAAAAAAAAAACACTCAATCACGTCCTAAAATCATAAAGAATTTATTCAGATGTTGACAGCCTGTTTCTTCAGCCCGGTCTCACTGTATGAATAACACACCATCTCCACGAATAATTTTCCACTTTGAGCAGTTTGTGACTAATAACTGAACGTCAGTAAAAGGAGAGTGTTGCTTTTTTAATCCTCAATGAACGGAGGCGAGACAAATCAGAAAGGGTTTTTTACAGGAAAATATGTAGCAGCACCGGAGTCTTGTTGGCTGACAGGTCTCTGTCAGCTCTGCAGCTGTTGGGGTTAATGTGCCAAATGAGGAAAAATACAAAACAATACAAATTTTACGGGCAAAGAGATTGAAGCTGAGACACTAACGTGCTCTCATGCTGAGCCAGGAAAACAAGTAGCATCAATATCTATACGAGTTCCAGCAGAGCGTAAGTTATATACAGCTATCGTACTTTGCATTGCACTGCAGGCTACACCGTTAGCAACGATAGCTTAGATGCGCCTCCCCTCGGCTAGCAACAGCAAGCTAACCTTGACTCCTGTTAGACGGCTGAAAAGTTTTACTTGAACTTTTTTTTTTTTTTTTCTCATCATGTCATACGTCGACAGCAGTGTTACCACGGTTTCCATAAAACAAAGCTTTAAGCTACCAGAGTAGCTCAGTTTAAAAAGCCAGCTCTCTGGGGCATCGAGTGGTGCAGTGGGTTGAGCGGGCGCCCCATGTGCACAGTCCTCGCTGCGGTCGGTCCCGGTTCGAATCCCGCATCGGACGGCCCTTTACTGCATGTCGTTCCCCCTCTCTGCCTCCCCGTTTCCTGTCTCTCTCTACTGTGCTATCAATAAAAAGCCCAAAAAAATATACCAGCTCTCTCGCGACGGGTGTTACATTAAACTAGGAGATAAACACTGAATCTAAATGAGATGACACACTCTTATTATGTCACACACACATCAGAACAAGATCGGGAGCCGGTGGATAAATGCATATAGGGTAAACCAAAGTAAAACTTGATATGTGGAGGTTTTTAAATGTATCTCAATTATGCTTTTGATATATTTAAAATAACGTACGGCTCTCAGGATGAGGTACACAATGTGATATCCATGATAAAATAAATCTACATTCTTCTTCAAGTTACAAAATCCATCCCAGCGAGAGGAAAATTACAAAAGCCACATAAGAAACAAGAGCATCAATGGTATTAAAAGTGCAGTGAATGAGAGGGATTTAAAAGATTTAAAAGATACAACTGAAGTGCACCACGCTGCATTAACAAGTTAAAATATTGTCTTTTTTAATTTAAAAGAATTCAGCGAGTCACGCTCCGTGAGCACATCACCAAATATACAACCCGCACAAAACGCACATTTTTACAAACCAACAAACAATTTTAGACCAGATGGTGTTTCTAAATAATTTAGTTTGAAATCATATTTAATACAGAAGCAGGGGCATGTGACATATTGTAGTAATTATGAGGGTTTGTGTATGTGTATGTGAACGAGGGCATACATTAGAACATGCGGCTTACATAAACAATATAAATGTTTAAATGGCGTTTGGTGTACAGTAATGTCTTCTGCAAACCATCTGTGTGAGATATTGTACATGTTTGCATGAATGTGTGTGTATGTGTGTGTGTGTGTGTGTGGAGTCATGTGAGGGTCAGCCTCGCTCGCCCTCTCTCTCTTTCTCTCTCTCTCCCACCACCTCTCTACGTTCACTTCCTCCACTCCATCATCTTCAAAGTGCCATCCCGTCGTCTGCAGGACAAAAGTTTTGCTGTTTTTCTCTTTGCTCGCTATTCTTCTCTCTCTGTCCTCTAATCAGTCTCTGTCATCACCCAACCCCCATCCCTCACCCACCCACCCACCCCCCCCATCTCCCCCTTCACCTTGTCCTGCTCTCGTCTCCCCCCTTTGTTTTTCGACCTCGCTCTCTCACTCCATCATTCTGTCTGTGCTTCCATCTGCTTGATCGCTCCTCGGAGTCAGGCGTTGCCAACATTCATCTGACAGCTATATGAGTTTTACACACTCCACGAGTACAATTATGGTCAACTAATTAGCAGAAATGGCAGCTAGGTGCCACAGCGTAACGACCTTTTACAGCAGGCTTCCCGGAGTCAGTGAAGCTTTGGTTTGCTTGAAAAATCAGAACGAGAAAATGCAATGTGGGCGTGTAAAACAGCTGTTTTAGTGTTGACGGTTTTATCATTTTAAGCATCTTTCAAGTAGTTCTTGAAAGCGTGGCTTGTACAGTACCGGTCAAAAGTTTGAGAACACCTCGATTTTTTTTTTAGTTTTTATTGAAATTTCAGCAGCTCAAATCCAATGAAGAACCTTAAATGGTACAAAGGTAAACGGTAAACTGCCAGAGGTAAAAAAAAAAGTAAACAACAGGTTGAAAAGTCATGACAAATCATGTAAAAGTCATCAAAAACAGGCCTTTTTCAGGGATTAAGTAATTGGTTAATGCACAGTTTCCCTGTAGACGTGGAAGTAAATGAAACCTTGAAAGTTGATGCAAACAATTCCTGCAGATCGACGACTTACAAACCCTCTGTCTGTACAAAGGCAACTGCCTTTCTCTCCATAACATTGTCACTTGGTCCTGACCCTGTAAAGTGCCTTGAGATAATGAATGTTATGATTTGGTGCTAAACAAACATATTTGAACAGAACTGAACTGGACAGAAGGTCAAAGCGAAGCAACTGTCAAGTGCAACACATTAGTGGGAACTTCTGCAACAGTGTTGGAACAATGTTTGATTTCCATTGTAGGAAGAAGCCACACGCGTGTTTAGCTGCTGGACAAGTCAAAAAAAATTAAGATTAAACTTAGTTCAACAAGAAGATTCAATGATTCATTGCTTTTCAAATTCCCAGTTGATTATTTGATCTACGCTTTAACGACAGAAACACTGAAAAATTGAGATGTTCTAACTTCGCCAGTGTAAACTTTTTCATGTCTCCCTTCAACCCCAATTTTAATAAATTAATCTACTAAGTAAAAATAAAATTGGAAAGCTACAGCTTTACTCATAAATGCAGCAAGTTTTACATTTTGTTGTTTCTGGGTTGTGAAAATGAGTCCACCTTGATTGCCTTGCCATTTCATAGGGGTCTCTCTCCCATGGTGTGCCTCCCATAGGGGATATCGCCCACTCTTTGAGAACCACATTACCCTTTTTTAATTTCAACAGGGTTGTTTATATTACAGGTTTTTGCATTAACTGCAAGCAAATTTCCTCTGAGGTACTATTCAATGTATTCAATGTATTTTCCACAATTTGTACGTTGCACAGAATCTCACAACACTCACTTTTTTAATTACTGAGAGGAGGTCTGCTCATCAGATTCCAGCTCAGCAGAGTTGCACATATTCACACCTGAGAGCCGGCCTGTGTAAACACATCTTTGAACTACTGGCCACTGAACTGCTCTATAGTACCCAGGATGTACTTGCTTTAATCAATCTTGCTATGCTTGTGATTTTCAAGTCCTTCAAGATTCTCAAAAGGCTCTATTAGTAATGTGTGTAATTAAAACAGCTGAAGCCATCTGTGACATGAAACACTTATTTAAACTATTTTTTCCAATCCGACTTTTTAGCCTAAATCCATCCACAGGGAGAGACGGTAGAAAAAACCATCATTGGGTCCTTTAAGTAAGACAGTTAGTGAAAGAAACTGCATCGAGCTGCTGCTTTTCAAAGTGAGAGGAGCTAGCAAAGTGCACCGGGCACCTAGAAATGATGCCATACGGTAACCTCCCTCAGGAAGAATGAGCGCTAGGGAGGAAACCCTGGGGCTTCCTCCAGCTGCTCACTTTATTTGACAACTTGACCAGAATACGACGAATAAGCTGTTACTAAATGACCATGCAGTGGTGGAGAAATATGTGCAGACCTAATGTTAGCCTTGAAGTAAAGTAAATATACATATAAAAACAATAGAGTAAATATTGAATAAGCAACAAATAAATTAAGAGTTTGGGAAAATCATCTCAAGGGACGATTTAATGAGAGATTTCCAATCAAAATCTCAGATAATCCGCTTCATCAATACTGTGTTGGTTTAGTGTGATTACATTCAGTGCCAAATCCCGATGATTGGTGCATGGCGATGTGCAACTTGAACTTTTAATAAAAAGACCCACATCCATCTCAAACCACTGAGCAAACAGTGCAGATAGAAATCTACCAGTTTAATCAACTAAAACTTTAAAGGTCCCATATTGTATAAAGGTCTCTGTCCATGTGTTGTTTGATTATAGATCAGGTCTAGGCTCTATATTAATACTGTGAAAGACTCAAAGCCTCAGTCCACAGAGAAATGCACACAGCCTGTATTCAGAAACTGAGCCTTAAAACCAGCCGTCAGGACTTCTGTAACTTTGTGATGTCACAACAAAGCAGTCACAGCTCTCAGCCACACCCAAAGTCCCGCCCACGTGGATCCAGCATTTCAGGATTTGGTTTATTTGAGTGTTTTACCTGAAATCTGCTATGTTTTTATTCAAGCACTCAAAAAAAGTCAGCCAATCAGAAGAGAGACTCAAAGCCTCCTCTCCTCTGATTGGCTCACTGACCTGTTGTTACTAGAGCTCCAGAGAGAAACCTGAGAGAGGAGATGTAAAACTACATTGAGATGGTTTTTGGTTCTTAAAACCACAAATATATCTTTTTATGGATATCAGAACTTAAAACACTGTAAAAGTGTTAAATAAGGGACCTTCAAACTTTGGCCAAAAAAAAGAGGGATCTAATTACTCCAAGAGAAAGTATCTTTTCAGGGCCTTTAAAGAAGGCTTGTATCCTGGACTTGAATGTCTGGCCAGAAGTAGAAGGCTGCCGCTGAAGTGAGAAAGTCCCAGCTGTGGACTTGGGTGGAGGTGAAGCCCGATGGTTCTGAGAAAGCTGCACATGCTCAGCAACCGTTCCCTGGATGGAAACAACGCCTGGCTCTCAGCTGTGCTGTCAAACTTAGCAGAGCACCAATTAGTTTTTCAAGGCTAAAGTGAATATTAGAGGAAAGGCAACTCCCCAGAAACACTGTACACGAGGAAATGATGAGCCAAAGAAAAATTACTTAGATACTCATGTAAATAAACCTCAGTAAACTCGACAAATGAACTTTGTTAACGAGGGACATTACATCCCGGTGACTTGTGCTCACACACTATCCACTTAGACCCCTTGAACAAATTGCATCTGACTGATTAATAGGACCTTAAATGTGTCGGAGCACATGTGTCCAAACCCAGCGCGAGTGGCGGAGTGAGCGATGTGTTGTTTATTTAATAAGCAGGCTGGTTGGAGCATGTCAATTATTCCTGGGTGCTGGGAGAGATGTCAAGAAAGAAAAAAATAGGAGGGGGGGGTATTGCTGTGGGTAAATGCAAGATGAAGCGCGAGAGGAGAAATCTGTGGAGGAAAACAGTGGATGTGTTTGCGTGTATGTCAGAGTATGTCCGTCCTGAGTGCGCATGCCTGCGTGATGGGTGATTGCAGAGGGGAGGGCCGTAACAAACGTGAGAGAAATCAAACGGTAGAAATTACAAGTCGCTTTAAACATTGCGTCAAGAAGACGCCGGCAGGTTTGCTGTCTGCCCTTGATCCAATTACACAGCTGAAAAATAATATTCATTTTTCCCTGTCTATGCAGAGCTTAACTACGTTGTGGCATCTGGTAGCTGAGAAATCACTCAGCATTGGAATGAGACAACAGAAGGTTTAGGCCGCTATCTGTGGAGCCAAATGTAGCCTAGCTGGCTTGGGATCAAATCCTTGCAGCACCTTTTCTCCAGCGTCTCCTGCTAAACCCTTAGCTGTAACCAGTCCCACTCTTTCAATGAAGAAAAAAATAAAAATCCCTGTGGGTGTTGACTGCAGTGCTGTTTGAAAAACCCTAACCTTGTTACATTCATACCCAGGAGCTCATTCATTATTCAACCTATGCTGTGCAGTCATGTATAGCCGTGTCTCCACTCATCATTTATTGCCGATGATGTGTGCAAGTGCAAACTCGATTCCAGCCTCTTTGTCGGGACCTCTAATGGCTCAGAGGCAAAACACATGACATTACAGAGAACAAGGCTGCTGCCGTGGGGCCAGAGCCTCTGCGACGCTCGCAACACAACATCCAACAATGCAGCATCAAAGAGCCGCGGTGCATCAGACCAGCCAACAGACACAGCTCCAACCAACCCTCCACAGATCCGACCCTGCTCATTCACACTGTGTTAAACTCAATTAGAGCAAACGTACTGGGCTAAAATACTAATGCTCTTGTCTGTGTGAATGAAACAGGTGTGAAAAGCCAACAGGGCTGTTTTGGAGAGTAGCCTGTACTGTACTGATGAGCTGGCCAGTGGTGGAAAATGGTGAGAAGTGAGTGTACGAGCCATCGAAACGAGCAACCGTCACGCCTGCAAAACAACATTAAAATAAATGAATCATCTGCTTTTTAGTCACGCTTGCAGCATGATTCCTGTGATGGCCGTCCACAGTCACATATCTCAACAACTGTTGGATGGATTGCCAAGACAGTCAGCAGAGGTTGGATCCTAATGTGATGCCCTGACTTAATTTGCACCACCGACACAGGGTAAAACTGGATAGTGTATGTGTGCTAAAGGTCCCATATTGTAAAAAGTTAGATTTCCATGTCTTCTTTGATTATAAAGCAGGTCTAGGTTCTATAATACTGTAAAAGTGTTAAAGCGCTCCGTCCACAGAGAAATGCACACAGCCTGTATTCAGAAACTGAGCCTTAAAATGAGCCGTCAGGACTTCTGGAACTTTGTGATGTCACAACATAACAGCTGCCACCCTCAGCCCACCTGGACCCACCATCCAAACTTTGCAGGATTTGGTTTCTCTGAGTGTTTTTACCTGAAATCTGCTATATTCTATCTGATCACTCAGAAAACAGTCAGCCAATCAGGAGAGACTCGGAGCCTCCTCTCTTCTGATTGGCTCACCGACCTGTTGTTACTAGAGCTCAAGAGAGAAGCCTGAGAGAGGAGATGTGAAACTACATGGAGCTGGTTTTTGGTTCTTAAAACTACAAATATATCTTCTACATACTGTATTATATCTATACATCTCATATTTATATATAATGATGGGGCTTTTAAAGGACTAGTTTGACATTTTGGGAAATATTCATTCACTCTCTGCAGGGAATTACCTGTTGTAATGCTGCACAAACGTACTCGGGGATGGATTGACTGGTAAGCTGTGATGCAACCTGTTAATTAAAGAGCCTGGCTACCTTGTTCACTCGGCCTCCAGTCTCTATGCTAAGCTAGACTAATTGCCTCCCATCTGCAGTTCCATACTTAACATATATTTACTGCTTATATCAGGGTGGTATTGATCTTTTCTTCTAACTCTCGGCAAGAAAGCAAATGAGCAAATTAGTAACTATTCCATTAACATGCTGCTGTTAGCATTATCATTTAGCATGGCATGTTCAGTGTCCCCAATTCAGTTAGATGACAACTCCATTACTGGGATGGGAAAAGGGTCATTTGTCAGTCTCTCCCTATTCCACAGAACTAGATAATATATTCCTGCTCTTTTGTTTTCTACAATTTTAGTAGTTTCAGTTGATAATTTTTAAATATCAAATGGCTGGCATCTGTAGGTCCACTGTTGCCAACTTCTTTTTGAAGATATATCATATTTGTTGGTATTATTTATAATAAAACACCATCTTAAGCATCATCTTAAAGCACAAGTGAAGCTGAAAGACTTAATCTTACACTGATAAATGCTGAGGTTTATCTGACAATGTGGTGCCTGTTAAACCTGATCAGAAATGTTCCAAAATGGCCACCATACAAAGACAGAATCTCTTCACTTGTTTGCATTATAGCTTCATGGCACTGCTAGCATAGCTATACACATCGTTTTAGTGTTACTGCTCATAATGTGTGTGAAATTAATCCCATCAAATCCCAATATCAAAAAACCTTTCATTTCATAACACTAATCTGTATAAAACCTTTTTTCCTTTTTTCTCTTTCTTTCCATCTAGTGATGTTGCCATATATGTTAACTATGACAGAATATGTTATTATCACATTTATAGATCCTCTGGAGGTATGAAGATTATAACATATATGAAATACCCATAGTAAAATTTGTAGATATATTAAAAATATCTATATGATGAATTTTTATATGGTATAACATGTTGCAACCATATTTGTTAACAATATGTTTCATTCATACATGCAAGTTTATTAAAACATACATATTAAAAAATCTATATGCTTATATATGTTTATCTTATTCATTTCTCATTATTTTTTAAACATTTATAAACATTCTGGTGATATGGTCTCAGAGTTTTGGAACCGACTGTATTTAATATCAACATATATTGTCTGCCTTTGGGTATGATGCATATTTATGTAACCTATGTCTGCAATATAAAGTATACATACATAAACAAACATATTTGTATGGGCTAGACATAATTAATTATATGAAATTGTTGCAATTTCTAATAGTTTTCATATATGATTTTTACATATATGTTTTTATTTTGTATGTACATATTTTTCATACATGGACATTCAATGTATGTACATATATCACATTTGGGAATGGGCTGAAATTGATGTGAAGACTTATCTGCTGTGAGCCTGTCTGTCATATAATCCCAGTTTGGTTACACTGGCAGCACTGACACAGAATCACAGTCAGGCAGAGGTTGTTATAGACAGGCTGTAGTTGGGAGTTCATGGAAAGATGGTTGCTGCACTCTGCACTGTCAGTTACTTGCTCTCTCTTCAGCCAGAACCTTTGCTTGGCAGCGTCAGTGTGTGTGTGTGTGTGTGTGTGTGTGTGTGTGTGTGTGTGTGTGTCTTCTCCTTTGGGCCAATCTTATATTTGCCGATTTTTTTCTGTCTCTGCCACCATCCATCAGCTTCTCCTCCCATCAGCCGACTGGGGCCACCATTTTGATTTAAGGAAGAGGCCCCAGAAATAAGAGTCGCCCTCTCCTCTCGGAGTGGGCTGCAAATCAGCCCGATAAGGCCTTAGCTTAGTATTAATGGTGCAGAAAATTAAATTAAGGCCAAAGTTGGGAAAGAAAAATGTCTAAGTGGAGAGCGGGAGGAGCACAGGGAGGAGAGGGGGGTAATATGAGGGAGGGAGGGAGGGGTGTAGGAGGGAGTGTAAGATAGGAGAGCGAGGAAAGAAGTGTAGTGGAAAGATGCAGCGAAGTGATAGTTATGAGAAGATGAGGAGGAGGAGGATGCTTATAGTTAAAGTAGAAGAGAATGAAGAGGGAGGAGGACGAGGAGGAGGAGGAGGAGGAGAAGGGAGGAAGGGGGGGCGTAGAGTGGAGGTAGATAGAGGTGTGTAGGAATGGGGCAGCGAGTGGGAGCAGCAGGGTGGAATGCTGGGAGGCAATTTCAGGAGGAAGATGGTAATTGTCCAGCTAGCCTCGATAAAGACGCCTTTAAAAAACTATTTCATTTTCCCTCCACAAACTCATACTGTTAATGGGATTTCTGCTCTCTGCCCCCGCTGTCATAAACACACACACACACACACACACACACACACACACACACACACACACACACACACACAGTCTTATTCAGATAGCCGCAAAGCACAGACACAGTCGGTGAGTTTTCTTTCCCACACAAACACACACACACAAATGCATAAAAACAAGAAGGGAAATGGGGAAATGGGGACATGGTGTGCAAAATTTTCATCTTACCCCAACGTCTTGCCAGCATTATTCTTTACTTTCATGCCAATAAATCATGTCAAAGTGAACCGAACTGAAATAGACTCAGAGATTATAAGGTGTTACATCCTGTTATTTTGCTCGCAGCTTTTTAAATTACACAGTGTCCTCCCAAAAAGCCTCAGTGCTGCTACTCAAACCATGGAATCAGACATTTATCAGCTCCATGGATAACAGAGTAAACACTTTAACACTGCAGATGCTCTGAGAAAGACAGGTGCGTGCATCTACAAGTGTGTGTGTGTGTGTGTGTGTGTGTGTGTGTGTGTGTGTGTGTGTGTGAGGGAGAAAGTGAAGAAGAAGAGAATCGACATGTTGAACATACAAAGACAAATTACAAATAAAGTCATGTAGGCGTCTGAGGGGTGTGCTTGCATCAGTTTTGCAGATTAGCCAATCTATAAGGACCCGAACTCATGCATGCTGATGATGCTAGAATGTGTGTGTGTGTGTGTGTGTGTCTATCTGAAGCCAAATGTGCGTCTGTGTGTGTGTGTGTGTGTGTGTGTGTGTGTGTGTGTGTGTTGGTGTGAAATCGAGATTTTCATTTCAAGGCAAAGTAAGTAAGAAATCTCCCGACCCGTTGCACGAAATGACTAATCTATCCAGCTTTGATGGGCTTTTTGATCGATATCGGTGACTCAGCAGTTGCGACGGGTGATTTCTGTATTGTCATGAAAAAGAAAACATTCCCCTTCCCATGAAAATCGCAAACACTCCATATCTCATTCTTCACACCTGGTTTCCGCTGCTTCACAGTGGAAGGAAGTGCAAGCGCGTAAAGCCTGAAAGGTTTTCGGAGGCCCAGTGCTCAAAGCAGAAAATCAAAGAAATGAATCAGTTTTCAGAGCGGTGTTGTTGTATAAAACCCGAGATCTCAGGTCCATTTTATCATTACAGGTATAGAAAAGAGTGCTTCACGGCTTCCTCACATCACATTTAGATGGCTGCAGTTCATTCTATACCAGTGTGAGTCATCTTAAAATGATCTTTGTTCAAGATACAGCAGCCAGACTTTCAACTTAAGACCCACAGTCGGCTTTTATTATTCCTGTTTTAGCCTTGTAACAGTGGCTCTAGGTATATTTCCGAATTGATTTTAAGATTGCTTTTTTTTTTAAATTACCTACAAGGATTCACGTGGCGATTTCTGAAAAATCACCATGCTGTACCTCAAAGTGACAGAGAGGTCAACAAAGTTAAGAAAAAGTCTGACGGGCAAAGAGATTTTGTATCTGTGGCTCCTTAATTCTAAACAAGACTCGGTCAAACCCTAGTTCATGTCTGGAAATCCTGATTTTACAACTCTGAAGTCGTCTGACAAAATCACCAAACACATAAGTTAAAGACGAAGACTGTGGTGTGATTTCAGCTTTATTTATGTATAAAATGATCTCTCAGAGAGAAACTTAGAAGAGACAGAATATCTTTCCTAATTTGTGTCTCACACAGCTCACAGCCTCCGCCTGGGATCCACAATAGTTTAGTCTTCATTTACCCCAACTACAGAACGTGACAGACTTTACTTAGAGGAAAGTCTTTATATCTAAGTCCCTGTATTTGATACAGGGTTGAAACAATAGAACAACATACAAACTCAACACTTCCTGTAATCATTTCAAAATAAAAGCCCTAGCATTTCCGAAGGCAGAAACCCTTCATTCCTCTAAATCTAGCAGCAATGGCTAAGTTGGCAAAAGGCAGCCCTGAATCCAGAAATGATGTCAAATCACGCTCTCTGCCTTTCATTATCCTAAGCTCTGTTTTATTAGCTTGTTTTCTGGCTATTATTGTTTTTTTCACTACTTTGTGAACATCACTTTGCAACATTTTGTTGAATTGTATTGTCTCAGTAAGATCAATATAGTTGTTGTATATGTTGTTGTTTTTTTTGTGGGCTCAGTTAATCACGATTTATATTTTGTAATCAAACCCCTACAACTCTAATACTACATGCAGTTTAATGATCTCGACAAATTTCCAGCGTCGCCTCAAGCAATTTGAACCTGAGAAGAAATTTAGTCCATAATAACTCAAAACACCTGCGTGGGTGTCGGGGGCCCCTGGAGCAGTAACAATCACTTTCATGGTGGGAAACACACAAAATGCCAAAGTGGTATTCTCTCTGCAGATCAGCCAAGGACAGAAATCAACCAACCATCATGTGTTTACTGTTTAAAATGTCACTACCTGCTGCTGTGCATATGCATACACACAAACCCGCACATATACAGGCCACACGGGGGGGGGTAGAAACATGATGAGTACTTGTATAATTCAATATAAGCCAGTATAGCAGCCCTGCAGAACTTTACCTTTGTGAAGTTTACAGCTTTCTGACTAATTCAGGGAACTTTTTATTAACGTCTGTAATCATTGTATAAGCTGTTATTTGTGGTGCTGTTTTGTATTGTGTTCAATTTGTTTTGTCCTCCCTCCATGTTCATTCAAATTGAACAAACTGAATGAACAACTTTCTGCTACTGCTTATGTTGCAAAGATGCAACAATCACAGCTTTCTCCCAGTTTTATAGCAAAATGTGAATGTGAAGGCCATTGTGACTGTAATTCACCGTGAGACTGAACCACTTACTTGCTGCTTGTAGCTTTTTTACAGCCTGGTAGTTGTCACGTGGAGAGAGAAATTGTTATCCTTCTACCCAGTCTTTGGACAAAAGATGGTTCAGTGCAGTTCCTCAGTTGTGTTGGGTCCACTGTGTGGGCAGAGGAAGGGGGACCCGTGGCATAAACAATGAAAGCTAATTGAAAGCACGGTGAAAGTGCTGTTCACGGCCATAAAAGTGCCGCTCCGGTGCCAAATCTGCAACGGAAAAACAAAAATGATGATAGATATTTCTGTAGCCGTGCAAGAAAAGCTCCCACTGCTTATCCTCCTGGACTGAATCGAAATGAAATGCAAATCCCTTATTTTGTCAGGGCTACAGTTTTCCTGTGTGGGGTTTAAGTATTATGCTATAACACTCTGACACAGTAGAATGGCAGCCACTGTAGCCCCTCTCCCCACCCCACCCCTACCACCTGCCCTGCATCCACCCTGCAATATAACTGCAGACAAGTAGAAATACACTGCACAGCTATAATTTCCCCTGTCAAACCATCCAGACAGATAATTCCTAGTAATTTGTAGCTCTCAAAACAGCTTTTGTTAATCATATTACTACCCAGCTGCAGTGTTTAATTGTTGCAGAAAGGAGTTTGCTAAACCCTCTCTAAACACACCAAAGAGGATTTATTCTTAATCTTTTACACCAGTTACTTTTATGATCTGTACCCTAAAGCAGGAATTTAGAGGTGCAACCAAGTAATTAAAGGATGAATCTATCAATATTTTTCCAATTAACTGAAATAATCTTTCCATCAGTGAAATGGTAAAAATTTGTGAAAAATGGCAGCCGGCCATGCATAGATATTCATCCCAAAGATATTAAATTTACAACTATATGAAAGACAGAACAGCATCAAATAAATGTGGAGGAATGTGATTGCTAAGCATTTTTTTTTTGGTTAAGTTAATTAAACAATAAATCAATTTGAAAAAATTCTTTTAATTAAAATACTTTTAGCTTTGCAGGAGGGACCCTCTAGCAGGCTCTTGGGTAAAGGTTGTGGGCCCCCGTTGACCCCTCATTCCTTCCACTTGCCCCTGAGTAGCCATCAGGTGCAGCAGACACTAGAGACTGTCATTATAGTACTTTGCTCAAACCAGTACTCCTGTACTGGATAATACTGCGAACCAGGTTTGTTTTTCAAAAGAAATATCGGATATCATCTATAAGTCAGGGCCTGAAGATTTAGCAAAAATGCAGGAGCCAACCTTACCATTTTAGTTGATATTCTCCATTAGCTTTGTATATCTGGGCGACCCGATGGCCAAGTGTTTAGGGTGCAGACCATATGATAATAATGAGCTCTGAGCAGCAGGTCCCCAATTCAACTCTTGGCCAGCCAGAACTTTTACTGTATGTCTCTCCCCCAACTCTCTCTCCCATATTTCCTGTCTCTCTCCACTTTTCCTGTCAAATAAAGTCTTTTACAAAAGAAGGTCTGTATGTGCACAGCTTTATAAATGAAATTTGATGGACATGAGTTACCACGCATTGAACCTGGGGCCTTTTTGGTCTCAAGTGGTTTCCAACTTTGCCCACTTAGCAATCCAACCTTGAAAAGAGGAATGGGTACAGGTGCTTGTGACTCTATCTTCTGGCCGACGGTATCTTCACCCTCAAATCACTGTTCAAGAATCGACGCCCTCCTTCATTTTCTTCTTCTCAACTGTTACAGAGAAACACTCTAGAGACTAAACCCTCTGTCACGACCCTTTAAAATCGCTGCCCCCCTCCTTCCTGAGCTTCAGAGATCAGCGTGGTGCCTGATGTTGAATTACCTCTGGGAGACACATAGGCAAACCTAATCTGAGCCACAGGATGTGAAGCGACATGTGAAAGCAACACTAAATGCACCTGTTTACCTGCTCTGCTGCAAACTGAACAGTGGAGGATCAGGGGCTTTATTCTTAGTGTAGCTTAATGGAGAGAGTATGGCTCAGACACTGCCAGGGTGAAGAGTTCAGTTTTCCTTTGTGGCCGTCCACATTAAAATTCCATATGCAGCTGTGAAATTGGAAGGAGCTTTGTACCAGAACGGAGACAGATGTGAAACCAAAAAACAAAAGAAAAAATACCCTCAAGCATCAGTGCTACAGGAAATCTAAAAGAAACAAGCTACATCCCAGGCAGTAAATCACACTGATTTATGTGTATGGAACTGGATTCCCTGCCAGGTTTGTAGTTACACCACTGACTGAGCAGTGCTATTGGTTTGTTTATGTCGAACTCTTGGTTCGTTAGCTCTGGGCTCCAACAAAGCAGGCCAGCATCAGATGCTGTCTGTCATTTTATGTTACTCATTCCTGCTCACGAGGACCGACTGTAGCTCCTTGTACTGCTACTATAACCAGCAGTGAACTATTGTCAGTGTAATCTTGTCATTTTATTGCAAGATTGTTAGATTTAGTATTTACATGTTTAAAAAAAAACACTTTCATGCAGACATAATTGATATTGAGAAAATGAATATAAAAATGTATTACGTAAATGATACAGTATTTAAAGTGGCTCTAATCAATATTTTTATTTTAACAATGGTCAATGGTTCAAATGACCATTTGTACTGAATAATCATCCCTCTCTACATGTCTAAAGCTCTGTTTTAAAGGTCCAGTAGTTTTCACTTCTCCTGTGTTTTATTTGAAGTGTTGAGCCATAAGAAAATACGTTTGTGGTTTTAAGAACCAAAAACCATCTCAATGTAGTTTTACATCTCCTCTCTCCTCTTCTAGTAATAACAGCTCAGTGAGCCAATCAGAGGAGAGGAGGCTCTGACCCTCTCTTCTGATTCAATAAAAAACATAGCAGATTTCAGGTAAATACTAATAGAAACCAAATTGTGAATGGTTGGATGGTGGGTCCAGGTGGGCGGGGCTTGGGGTGTGGATGAGAGCGGCGACTGCTTTGTTGTGACATCACAAAGTTACAAAAGTCCTGACGGACTAGACCTGCTTTATAATCAAACAACACATGGACATCTCACTTTATACAATATGGGACCTTTAATATCTTTCAGCTCATTGTTTTGGTTAAGTCTCAAAGAGCCTCATTTCTAACAGCAGGTAACTGTCCTCAAAAAAAAAACATATTGTACAAACACAGTAATGGAAATTTAGCAGCTAAAGAACCAGGAAACGCTGAAGTGACATGAAAATAAATTAGGTTTAAGATTTCCTTTCGTTTGATCAACATGATCAATAACAAAGAGCCACTTCTTAAGTGGGGACAGCAAGTTTCCTCTAATCAGAATCTTTTAATCTTGAGTATGTAATCACAAACGTTTCTAATGATATATATCCAGTTTAATGTATCTCCACTGGGATTTGAATTAAGCCTCACAGTCCTGAGAAAACCAGATCCCAGTATTTTTCTATGAATACCTCAGTACTGATAATGTATAATAAGGTAGCTATCTTGAAAATTTTGAGAAATAATTATGTAGATATCATGACCAAGCAGTCACAGGCATGAACTGTTCATTTACTCTGTTAGGAAAGTCAAATAAGTTCAGGAAAATGTCTCACTCTCCTGCTTTGCAATCCCCCGAATCCCTCAGCGCCCTTCCTTCAGAGGCCTGTGTGATCCAGAGCCAAACAGGGGACTGGCAGTCAGACTCAACCCCAGGGGAAGTCTTCACACTCAGGCAGAACTTGGCTGGGTCAACGCTCCCTCCCTCCCTCCCTCCCTCCCTCCCTCCCCGTTACCTCCACTCCTATTCCTGCGAGGTCTCTGGGAGGAACGTCGCAGCCTCTAATGGGCACAGATGGCACGGTGTCACGAGCCATGTAATGTGTGAATATCTGGTTCCACTGTTACATTTCTTCAAAGGGCAAAACGTCAGCGCCACAGTGCACCGTCGCATGACAGCAAAAATGCTAATGTGCACATGAAACACCCAAACGTACTCCTGGACACGCTTCTATAAGTAGACCCTGAAAACTGGATTATTGTATTCACATGATGCACATTGGCGACCCAACAAACAGAAATATTTCACCATCGCACTTGGCACAAAAGGCTAATGACACATTGGAAAAGGGCTGAAGAAAAAGCCAGAGGAGAGTGGTAACTGAGTAGTAAGTGATGGCCGCCAGTCTCACAGTAGGTTTCTGTTCTAATGGTGTCTACACCTCATGACTGGCAAAAAAAAAAAAGATCATGTATCTCTGGACGAAGAGCGGGTCGTCCACTAATCAGAAGGTCTACAGTACAATCCCCAGTTACTTCAGTCTGCATTGTTGAAGCGTTTTGCGCAAGATACTGCTCCTGATGGCTGTTCCATCGGTGTATGAATGTGTGTGTGAATGGGTGAATGTGGCATATATTGTAAAGCGCTTTGACTGGCTCGATAAGACTAGAAAATGGCTTTATAAGTGCAGTCCATTTACCATGTACAGGTTTCTCTCTGCCATAATTTGTTGACACTTGGGTTTTAAATTCACCCAACAAGCCTATCACAAGCACCAACGTATCTTAACCATTTCTACAGTCCTGAGTTTGTTGACAAATGTGCTTGTTTTGCAAGCCATATGCAATTTCTAAGGATAAGCCAATGATTCATAATGAAAGTAAAAGGTTCAAGCTGGTTCATGTTTTTAATTAATGTTTCTATCTGCTTCAGAGGCTGAGTAATAAAGATTTGAGTGAACGTCAAGTTTTTCAGAAAACCCTCAGGTTTTAGGAGGTTGTTTTCAAACAGTGTTGAGGTTTTACAGCGTTTTTTTAGTGAGTGCTTCAGGTCTTAAGGGGTTAACCTAAGGATCATTACTACACAAGTAAAAAAAAAGCTGAACAAAATAGTGAGTCATGATAATATACTTAGAAATATAAACATGAAAAAATGTGAAAACGTGATTCACATGCTAATATGTAGAAACAGCTGTGAATGAACAGCGCTGGGTTTGTGTATGTTCACCTGTCGGTTTGTTAGTTGCGCATTCAAGTGAGATCGGCAAGGGAGTATCAGTATAAGATGGTGCGTGTGTGTGTGTGTGTGTGTGTGTGTGTGTGTGTGTGTGTGTGTGTGTGAATGCCATGAACCTTTGTGTCACTCTACATCTACCTGCCTGCCAGATGCTTGCTAACAAGGACCTAGCTTCTCGCAGGCTAATGCTCCGCCTGCCCATCACACACAAGCCCACACATGCCCCCCCCCCCCCACACACACACACACACACACACGCACACACACACACACACACACACACACAGCATACCAACTAGGCAACGGCTGGGCTGCTTCCACAGACCGGTGCAGGACTGACTAATCAGTGTGACTCACACATCTCTGTGTGCCCAAGACCTGGCCTCATGCTTAATGCAAGATGTCAGGAAGTATACACACACTCTGACACACACACTCTCGCAGACACACACACACACACACACACACACACACACACACACACACACACACACACACACACACTCTCTAGCATGGAGGTAAAACCTACTCTGTATTGGTGTGTGTGTGCTCGTCTTGGTGTCAGTAACGCTGTCCGTCTATGTCCCGGAATTTGTCTCCATCACTTACAGACCACAGATAAGAGCATGACAGCTCTGTGTGTTGGGTGTTGTTGTTGTTGTTGTGTTAGTGTGTGTGGTTCGGTGTTGTCCCTGTCAAAACAGTGTAAATGTCAGACAGCAGCTAATATTGCCTTTGAAGAGAGACAGAGGAATCAAATTAACAGAGAGGGAAAAGAAAGAGGTTGACAGAGAAGAGAGATTAAAAAGAGGAGAGTCAGAGACAGAAAAACTGAAGTGGGGCCTCTTGCAAAAGTAAATAATGCCCCTTCCTTTGCCAAAGGAATGACCTTTATAAAATGACAGTTAAAGCTCTATTAAGCTGTAAAGTATGTCTCGTAAAAATGTTAAATCAAAGGATTCCCTGAGGGTGGAAATAGCTGCAAAGCGTGCTGAGAATCAGTGTCTCTGTATGCAGCAGTGCCACGGTCACTGCTCCAATATCGCTAATGGATATCTCCAACTTAAAGTCTGCATTCCACCTGCCCAGCACCAAACAGCTGAGAGCCAAAGGAAGCAAGTGACTGGTGAAGACAGTGGAGGATCTACAGCTGGAGAGCCAGATGTGAATTGTATCTTGAATGAAATGCCATTAAATGGACCTGTATTGTTTCTGACTGTAAGTAAAAAAATAAAAAATAAAAAAAACATGCACACCCTTTAAAAACCAAGGCTGTATGCCAATATAATTTACACCTCTCACTTATTTTGGTGCCAGAAATGTAACGTTGCATTTGACTAAAGTCAAGGTTAAGCCCCGCCCCCTCCTTGTTATAAACGATAAGCTTCGGCAAAGACAATAAATCCAAATCCCTATAAATTAACCATATGCCCATACCGTCCCTCCGCAACTGACATATGCTCCAGCAGATTTCCTACATTGTTTCCCAAACAGCTTATATTTCTATGTCAGAGTTAGAACTGAAATAACTGCCCCACTGTAGGGAACTTTAATCAACAGGAAGACTGAAACCACTTACACTTGAGTGTGACTGAACAAAGAAAGGTCACATGTTCGATCCCTGCTGACAATCAATAAAAGATACTAAACTTCCACTTATTCTCAGACGATGTGTTGCTCCCTTATTATGCTCTTCTTCTGTGTTTTATTTGTGTTGATCCATAAGAAGATATATTTGTGGTTTTAAGAACCAAAAACCATCTCAGTGTAGTTTTACATCTCCTCTCTCAGGCTTCTCTCTGTAGCTCTGGTAACAACAGGTCAGTGAGCCAATCAGGAGAGAGGATGCTCCAAGCCTCTCTTCTGATTGGCTGACTGTTTTCTGAGGGATTGCATATAGCAGATTTCAGGTAAATTCTTTCACAGTATTAATATAGAACCTAGACCTGATCTATAATCACACTACACATGGAAATCTACCTTAAGACTATATGGGACCTTTAAATATAAAACAATAAAAAACAAGTAAAAATAACAACAGAAAAGTTGACATCAGGTATTTTTGCTGTTCAACATCCTGACACAACATGCTCTCCTTACAAATGCCAAGTGCAGCTTCAGCAGAGCCTAAAGCTTCACTCCGCTCAGTTGATTTTCATGTGTGCGTCTTTGGCAGGTACCGATGAGTTAGCAGACCAGTAATAAAGTGTTTAGCGCTGAATATTTAGCAAGCCACACAGTGCTGAGCACACGCTCCTGCTGAATATGAACTCAGGAGCAACAAATTTGCCATCTTGCAGTACTGGGAAAACATGTCAGTACTTGGATATTTGAGTGTGTGTATGTGTGTGCGTGTTTCACTTCATTTACAGGCACAGTTGCAGACAAGTGCTTAAAGTCCTCTCACCCATCCCTCTCTTGCACACACACACACACACACACACACACAAACACACACACCACACACACACACACACACACACACACACACACACACACACACACACACTCCAAGAAAGCAAAATGGCTGCACATTTGAAGCTGTGGTCCCCACACACACACCAGGCGACTCACCCTGCACACACACATTAACACACACACACACACACACACACACAAAGGGGCACACTTCAGCTGTCAGCTACATCGACCAAAGCGTGTGGCTCTCCTCAGCCAGTGTATCAGCCGTAGCTGTGGTTTATTTATATCTGCGACTTGGCAGCGACTCACATACAGATTGAACTGGCGCATACAGACGCATGGAAACGCACTTATACACACAAACACGCGCGCAGAGCTGCAGGGAAGCAGCCGGCCGCACACTCACTTGGAAACACTTAACCGAAAAAAAGCATAGGTGCAAACAAAAGAAACTTGTACACTCGCTCGTACAGTACAAAGTCTGAGGCGCAATTACTGTCAAAGGTATTGTTCCTGCTCATTTATCACACACTCACATACACACAAATATACACACACACACACACACACACACACACACACATCCTGCTGGAATATCTGCCTTTAGGTGGATGGCAGCCACCCTGAAAGCCTCAAACATAAAGAGAGGATGAGTTGGAGAGGAAGGAAAGATTTAACCCGACAGCACAGGGATTATCTGTTTTCCTCATCATAAATGTATTAACCCCAGAAACACACACACACACACACACACTACATATCCTTCACACACACCGCCCTGAATAATTGAACCAGCATTTAAACTGAATGTTTGTGGAAAGTGGCCCGTGAAAACGCACTTCTGTCTGGCCTTCGTCCCCTTTTGTCTCCTAATGGCTGATGCAGAATCAGAAAGATTTTGGCTCTCGGGCCGAAGAAAAGCACGGTAACATTTAGCTTTTTAGGCTTTTTCACTGATGCTTTTTATCCACTGGGTTTTTCAATATGAGAGCAGGTAGGGCTTCTACATATCATAAAAGGACACCCGCGGATACTGAGAAATTGAAAATGAGACGTGCTCATTGAAAAAATGTTGAAACCCAGATTTTTTTTTTTTTGCCATTTGAATATTGTTTTTTGTTTACTATGAATAATATTGTGATTAATTAGAGAAAAAAATGTTTTAATGACTAACTATATAATATTTAAAGTGTTGTTGGGACTCAGTCATTCAATAGACCAAATGTTTCTTTGCTCCACTGGACAAAGGAATTCACACCCCACAGTTCCTCACGGTTCACACCTGGGGATGACCCTTCCCCCCATGGACCCCACTGGCCAGCCAGTGTGGGCCAGCGTGTGACATGTGACCCCCTAAGGTGTCACCAAACAAAACCAGTCTTCTAGACCCCTTCTCTCTCTCTTCCCTTCTTGGCTTGCTCTGGAGAGCAGCTCCAGCCCTCTCATCTCGGTTCTTCAAAGGGCAACAAGGCCCCAGCCCAGGTCAGCTCTGCTACCTGAGAAACTAGCTCTCTCGCCGGCCTGCAGCCAGCAGCCTGCAAACACTCTTCTCCTCCACAACAGCGACCTGCTTCGGATTAACTGTGAGTGAACCAAATCCTCTTCAGAATCAGCGGCTACAACACAAGGCCAGCTGATTTTCCAAGCAACAGGAGTCGTAGCAGAGTTAGCATGGAACAGCTAACTCTGTGAGGGGAACAAAGGAGATACCAGCAAGCAACACAGCCAGACAGGACTTTATTCCACCAGGAAACCCCCCAAACTCACTGGATTTTACAAACCACTGGAAAGGACCTCTTTGCTTGTTCCAAGGATCGGGTAATCTTAACGGACTGGGCCTAACCTCTCCCAGCACAGCATAGCACAGCACAGCATAGCTAATCAGCAGAAGCCTTAACTTGTTAATGTACTTGTTGATTGATGTCTTGTTGTTGTAATGTTTGCTTAGGTTGTGGCCAGTCATACAGTTAATCGAGTACTCGTATGTTCACACACATAGCAGTACGTCTCAGTCCTAGAACCTGCATGAAGCTAACCTTCCCCCTCTAACCTGGTACCATTAGATTACATGAGCTAGGCTAACAAAGAAACTCACACCCTCCCTCTCACACACACTAGGTGGTCTCAGCGGCCATTTTAGTAGTTTCTTTGTTTACCGCCATCTTTGTAGTCTTCTTTGTTCAGGTCATGTGGTCACAGTGACCACTTTGAGTCGGCCATCTTGCCTTTGTCTGTGTCCCCACAGACACACACACACACACACACACACACACACACACACACACACACACACACACACACACACCTGTATATGCTAGATTAGACATTGTACTTTACTCTGCTCCATTGTAAATAAATGCCTTTTAAGTATAACTACTGGTGTCTTTAATGTTGCACATGCGTGAATATTGCCAACCTCTACTCGGTAGAATTCCAATCCTTCAACTGTAACTTACTATTGATTTGGTAATTTGGTAATAGTTAGTAAGCTAATGGTTAATCAGAGTTCCAGATTAATGGTAATAGATTGAGACTAAAACCATATTGGCTATTTTGCCTATTAGTTTAGGCTGGTGCCCCGTGAACTTTAATTCATTTTAAAGATATTATTTAATATTAATATTTTTAATATTAATATTTCCTTAATTTGTGATAGCCAATAAATTGATAAACAACCAAAATCTAACACATTTGGTGTCCAGCTCATGAGGTAGAGTACTGTTAACATAATGGTGCCGCCCGTGTGAGGCCGAGTACTAATGATTTCCAGTTACTAATAGAGCTCAGACCCAACATAATGGTGCCCCGTGTGAGGCCGAGTACTGTTGGCAAATATTCATAATTGTGCAATATTAAATTCATAATTTGGCCAAAACCGCAAAGGTTGGAAAAATTTTTTTAGTCCACCACAGGAGTAAACGTCCAGGTGTACTTACAAACAAGTGCACTGTGGTGAAAATTGGTTTACCAATTTTACCTGAAGTAATATTAGACGTCCTCCAGTCACTAATAGCTAACACGTAAGCCTTAGTATCAAGAGCCTGCTATTGTTGCTAACAATTCCAGTTGAGTTTATTCTGTAGGAAATGTAAGAACCTCAGTCCAGCATTTGAATACCACGTGTTCAATGCTATCTAGTAAAGCTGTCAGAATTGCTGCTCCCTTTAACATTAAACACTGTGTGCCGACAGCCCTGTGTAACACAGAGAGCTTATACCTGGCTGTTACTGCCAAGCATTTCAGCCTGAGTAAGAAATAGAGCCTGAGATAGAGCCACAGCGTGCTATCAGCCCTGTGAAACCCAAGTTCTGCACCTAGCTGTTACTGCCTTGCATTACAGCCTGAGTCGACTTGAAGAGATAATCTTTGGACTGTTACTGCCTTGCATCTCAGTCATTGCTTTTTGAAACATTTCTTAAGCAGACAGTAAACCTGCACTTGCCTTTACTGTCCTTAATCTTTATGCCCACTAGTGTAGCTGCCCCTCCTCCACAGGAAGCTACCCCCCATAGTGTAGGCCACCGCATTGTTTAGTTAGGCTAGTGTACTGCCAAACTACACTACAAGGTGTCTGCCAGCGCAACACCACAGCCAACTACATTGACTTCTTGTTTTTTCTGAAAAAAAAAAACTTGTTTAACCTCCCTCTTTCCCAGACACAACAATGGAGAACTCCTGTGTAGAGCAGTTTATTTCTTCCCTAGCACAGAGCCTGAAGCCTGGCTACCTAGAATTTATCAGCAAGTTAAATTCCAGTGAGTGCAGTAAAGAAATAGACTTGCTACTCAGTGACAAAGGTGATGCTCAGACTGCATCCAAAGGCCCATTGTTAAGATGTGTACTGTTGAACTTCCACAGGCAGACCAGCATTTCCCTTCAGAGCCAAGCAGCCCTAGAGGAGGAGGTAAAATCGCTTAGAGCTCAAAATGCTTTTCTCCTCCAGGAAGTTAAGGAAGCTAACAAGAAAGCCATGCGCTACTTAGGAGACCTGCATGCAGCAGAGGTAGACCTCTGTTCACACAAGGAAGAATTGTTAAGGGTTAAATCAGAATGCTTTGCTCCACCACGATCGGTCAGTGCTTGTGATTCTGGTTTCTCTGCTTCACACTCTTCCCTTAATGACAGGTTAACTCCGCCTCCACTCAGAGGATGGGACAAATTCCCTACTGACCCTAAGTCCTGGGAAATGAAGTCAGCTCCTCAACCTCCACTGAGAGACAGAGGTTACACCCACCTGACTTCCCATCTTCCTGAAATTGACACTGAAGAGACAGGTAGTTTATCCGGTAGAGGATATTCATGTTCCCATCAGCCACTGATGCATAACACTTTCACCTGTGCTCACCCCTCCAACAGAAGGACCAAAACTTTTCCGGACTGTTCAGCCTCCTCTCTGCACCTCCATGAGAGTGATGACCGCTGTTCAGCTCCTTCCTCTAGTCCAGCTAGCTTAGTCTCGCCTTCATCAGTAGGAACCTCACAGTGCCCCCGCCTCGAAGTGCTTGAGTTCATAGCAAAGGACATTGAACATTTTGATCCAGACAACTCTGATCAACATATTGAAAACTACTTTAGGGAGTTAGATCACAACTTAATTGATTTGCCCCATGCAACCCAAAGGGAGAAAACTAAACTGGTGTGGAAGACCAGCTCAAAAGCAGTCCACAAGTTTATGCAATCACTGCCTCCCAGTGTCAGAGATGACTACAAAGAGCTCTGTCAAGCACTGACAGAAGAATTCTCTCCTGCTGCGGATGAGATAGAATCTTTGGTTGCAGCCTCACAAATCAAACACTCCCGCCATGAACATCCCAATGACTTTTACCAACGTTTGAGGCATGCATATTTTCAGGGTAGGAACACACCAGGCTTAGAGGAGAACTCCACCTTCAAGTCTTTGTTCCTACGAAACCTCCATCCCTGTGTACGCACTCATGTTACACTGATGACGCATCAAGGTAAGCCCACCATGCAGGAAATAAAGAAAATGACAAAAATGGCTTGGGAAACCATGGTCAATTCCAAGGCAAGGGGGAAAACAACTGAGCCTAGCAACTCAAACACCTTAGCGTCACACAGACATGTAACCTCAAAAGATCACCCTCAGAACAGATCGAAGGGGGGTGACAAAAGGCCACATATGGGTGCTGAGCGTAACCGCCACGCCCACCAAGTGCGTAGAGATAGGCACTCCCACAACAGGAGCAGGAGACGGCCTTACGCAGAAATTCTGGCTCAGACACAGGACCAGTCAACACATGGATCAGACAATGACCACGTCATCTCTGACCATGTTAATTCAGACAGTGACAATGCCTCTGAATGTTCTTCCTTCAGCTACTCAAAGTGCTACAGCTTTGTGCCACAGGTTAAAGAAAACTTAAAGCACCGGCGCTCCAGAGTTCGCCGCACTGAGTACTGACAGTAAGTAGGCTCAGGGTACCCTACACTCTTCCAGATGGACACAATGGGTTTGTCAGCAGCAGCAGCAGCAGCAAACTAAATTCTGAATCAAGTCAGATACAAGTTTAGGACACTGCATATACATGGCACACTCACCCAGACACTCCAAATCTTGTCATTCTAGGTGCCACCCTCTATATCTCACCTTAACAAACTAACATCACTGACTTTCCTGTCCTCACTAACACCATGAGTAACTAGGAAACATGTTAGTTGTTTTACACTATTCGATCATTGTGGTTATTATCTGAACTCTGCTTTGTAACCTGATTGTTCTTGCTTAGCCAAGATAGATAGTGCTGACAAATGCCCGGATGTTACCCGTTGAATGAAATGACAAATGGACTATACATTATGCTCTCAGGATGACACGTCAGGTGGCATCCTGACAACAAAGGGGGGACTGTTGGGACTCAGTCATTCAATAGACCAAATGTTTCTTTGCTCCACTGGACAAAGGAATTCACACCCCACAGTTCCTCACGGTTCACACCTGGGGATGACCCTTCCCCCCCATGGACCCCACTGGCCAGCCAGTGTGGGCCAGCGTGTGACATGTGACCCCCTAAGGTGTCACAAACAAAACCAGTCTTCTAGACCCCTTCTCTCTCTCTTCCCTTCTTGGCTTGCTCTGGAGAGCAGCTCCAGCCCTCTCCTCTCGGTTCTTCAAAGGGCAACAAGGCCCCAGCCCAGGTCAGCTCTGCTACCTGAGAAACCAGCTCTCCCTCGCCGGCCTGCTCACAGCAGCCTGCAACACTCTTCTCCTCAACAACAGCGACCTGCTTCGGATTAACTGTGAGTGAACCAAATCCTCTTCAGAATCAGCAGCTACGACACAAGGCTAGCTGATTTTCCAAGCAACAGGAGTCGTAGCACAGTTAGCTTGGAACAGCTAACTCTGTGAGGGGAACAAAGGAGATACCAGCAAGCAACACAGCCAGACAGGACTTTATTCCACCAGGAAACCCCCCAAACTCACTGGATTTTACAAACCACTGGAAAGGACCTCTTTGCTTGTTCCAAGGATCGGGTAATCTTAACGGACTGGGCCTAACCTCTCCCAGCACAGCATAGCACAGCACAGCATAGCTAATCAGCAGAAGCCTTAACTTGTTAATGTACTTGTTGATTGATGTCTTGTTGTTGTAATGTTTGCTTAGGTTGTGGCCAGTCATACAGTTAATCGAGTACTCGTATGTTCACACACATAGCAGTACGTCTCAGTCCTAGAACCTGCATGAAGCTAACCTTCCCCCTCTAACCTGGTACCATTAGATTACATGAGCTAGGCTAACAAAGAAACTCACACCCTCCCTCTCACACACACTAGGTGGTCTCAGCGGCCATTTTAGTAGTTTTTTTGTTTACCGCCATCTTTGTAGTCTTCTTTGTTCAGGTCATGTGGTCACAGTGACCACTTTGAGTCGGCCATCTTGCCTTTGTCTGTGTCCCCACAGACACACACACACACACACACACACACACACACACACACACACACACACACCTGTATATGCTAGATTAGACATTGTACTTTACTCTGCTCCATTGTAAATAAATGCCTTTTAAGTATAACTACTGGTGTGTTTAATGTTGCACAAGCGTGGATATTGCCAACCTCTACTCGGTAGAATTCCAATCCTTCAACTGTAATTTACTATTGATTTGGTAATTTGGTAATAGTTAGTAAGCTAATGGTTAATCAAAGTTCCAGATTAATGGTAATAAATTGAGACTAAAACCATATTGGCTATTTTGCCTATTAGTTTAGGCTGGTGCCCCGTGAACTTTAATTCATTTTAAAGATATTATTTAATATTAATATTTTTAATATTAATATTTCCTTAATTTGTGATAGCCAATAAATTGATAAACAACCGAAATCTAACACATTTGGTGTCCAGCTCATGAGGTAGAGTACTGTTAACATAATGGTGCCGCCCGTGTGAGGCCGAGTACTAATGATTTCCAGTTACTAATAGAGCTCAGACCCAACAGTGTCTACCAACAGATCTTTTTAATGCTGTATGGGGAAATAAATGAAAAACTAATGGCTGCTTGGAACCAGGGGAAGAATTAATCCAATATTCTTAATATAACTGTATTTATATGACTTGCAAAATGCACAAAATAAAAACAGACTTATCAGGAATCAGCAACGTAGATGGTAAATAAATTTAGATCAAATTGTTAAAATAACAGTTAAAATAACAATATGTTCAGTGTTTCCTCTAGGATTTTTTTCAGCAGTGGGGGCATGCTATCCGGGGGGGGGGGGGGGGGGGGGGGGGGGGGTAGAGTCAGTGGCAAAGGGGGGGGGGGGGGACCCAGCTCTCCCGCTGCTCTGCTCTCCTCCACTTTGTTTAACAACTCCTCCCTGTCTAATGTTACTTGTCTAATAAGATTACATTAAAAGTGTGAGTAACGTAACGCTAACAGCGTTATATAATTTACACTCACATCACATCTGATTACAAGTGTGAACATTAAAATACTATTTTTTACCTAACCATCATCATTTACGAGTCAGTAAAAGGCTTATGATGCTACCTGACTAGCGTCTTCTTCATCTGTTGTCTTTCTCTTCTTAGAGAAGTATCTGAACAAGCTCATCTGAAAATGCAGTCAGCAGTTAATACATAATGACGTGTAGATATTAGCTTAATGCTATCAATTAGTTTACCCAAGTTAGCATCACTGAGTTAGCTAATAAGTCTACCTTTTCTCCGGTAATTCGCTGCCTTATTCCTCACGACTACACTTCTCTGACTCTCACCTGGTGCCTGACGTGACGTCACTTTCAAGGCCGCGCTCTCGCGAGTAATTAACTCCAATAGGATCTCCCAACCACCCCACTCCCTCCCTCCCCTCTCCTCCCCTCCCCCCGCTGTTGCGCTCATCATCACACAGGCTGTGAAGGTGGAGAGATGTGGCGGTGGTGCATTTGCGACAGTAAAAAAAATAAAAATAAAAAAAATAAAAGAAATTTGAAGGCGTGGCGGCTATGATTTAGCAGTGGCGGGCCGCCACTGCTAAATGAATGTAGAGGAAACACTGATGTTTATATAAATAATTGTCTGCTTGTTTTTATATGAATACATATCTCTGCCATTAATATTTCTGTTTGTTATTTATTTTCTGTACTCATTTCTCACTTGTAAATGAGATCTCGATTTTAATGTGACTTCCTGATTAAATGAAATATAAATAAAGAAAGTATGGTACGTATTCAATAACGGACAGCAAAAATGTAGGCTACATGATTATAGTTACTTAAGTTACCGTAAAAGAGCAAAAACATGTGAAAACACTAATTGTCAGAGCATTTCAGTTCTAGAAGAGCAGACTTTTCTTTTTTATAAATCAAGTTTTCTTGCCTTCACTGTTCATGGTCTGACTGGCCACATCTGTGGCTGCTGCAGCTCATGGCTGAGAACTCGTCACTGGATTTCAGCACCACGGACAGATGTCTGCAAAGCTGAGCTCATTTGCCCGTGAAGATTTTCAGCACCTCGGACAGAGACACACTCACACTCAACTGTGAATGCTCCAATTCACTGGGAAACTTTTCAGAACATCACCCCTCATTTATTCACAGGGAAGTCTCTTCTAACTTATTCCTTTTTTTTCCTCTTTTCTCTTTTTTTTTTTTTTTTGTCTTAAGGGTTTTGGGCAGCTAAAGCCTATTTGTTAAGATGCAGAGAGACACTTTGGACAGGCCACCAGTCCATCACAGTGCTAACATAGACATGCCGACATTCACAATCATGCCTGTGGGCAGTTAGGAGACTGAAGTCCACCTGAGCTGGAGTGTGTTTGAGCTGTGGGTGGAAACTAGGGAATCCATGAGCAGAACATGCTAACTCCACACATAGTGGACCTGTGCTAACTGATTAGCTTTGCATGGGAAGTCACCCAACCAATCTGGCTTAGCATCATCTGGCTCTGTGGCTGTACAAAATGGAAAAAGTCTTATTTTCAAAGTGTAGAAAAGAAAAAACGAAAAGACAAATAACTTGTTGTTACTATTCAACAGTGCTCAGTTGTGATGCAGATCAAATAACAGGAAAAAGACATTTAAACCTGTAGATAGAGCTCAACAGTAAACCCCAATCAAACAGCCTTCGGCATTTTCTTTCTTTCCCCGTCTTTTTTCTCTCTCCAGCAGTATGGTATTAAGACCACAGCTGGCTACAGCTTGCCTTGATCCTTGTTCAGCACCACAGACCACTCCAAAAATACAATAAACTCCACTGGCCTCTGGGTGATTCATCACGATTCAATCCTCTACTCATCTGCAGCATAACAAATACATCTGACCCTGTCTTCTCTCTGCCAGGATTCCTCCGCAAAAGAGCCCTTTGTATGTTTCAGTCTGAGAGAAAGAATGAAGTAGTAATCTTGAATTCAAAGCAACCATGAAAGAAAGACAGAAAGAAAGACAGAAAGAAAGAAAGAAAGAAAGAAAGAACGAAATGATGTGGTTTGGCATTATAAACTGAGTACGCCCCCTTTGTGTTCAACTCATGTAGCTCATGTAACTAAAGAAGTTATAATACACTCTCAGAGAAGTCCTACTTCTTCAGAGGAGCCTGGAAGCTATAGTGACTCGGTATTGGAAAAAGATGAACCAGTCCAACCGTGCCAGGAATATCTGATTAGCATGATAACTCCAGTAGAAGAGAACAGCTCTTGGTGAGTAAAGGAATGAAGCTTGATGCTGAACTCGCTAGATTTCTTCTAAACTGGCAGGTAAACCGCTGCTAATGCTGATGTTGGCTATGTGGCAATAGCAAAAACTTCACATCACAGTGAAGTTGACCGTAGACCTTTTGAATATAAAATGACATCACTTCATTTTAAACTTATAAACATTTGAGTTAAATTGTATATGAATGTGTGAAACAAAAAACGTGTTTTGTGAGTTCCCGGTGACCTTGACCTTTGACCACCAAGTTCCCTCAAGGTGTTACTGTGATATCTTGTACATGAGAATGGCACGAACGTACATCCGGCCCTGGCTGTCGCCGGGGGCCGATGCAAAAAAAAAAAAAAAAAAGGAAGGAAGAGTTTTGCAAACGCATCACAGATCACAGAGTTTCCCATAGTAATGAATGGACTTAGCTAGCTATGCCGTTACCTCACTGTATAGTAGCTCATATTGTTAGCGGCAGAGAGCTATTACATAGAGTGTGGCACATGAAACTCACTGAAACTTTTGTGGATTACAGCTGAATACGAACACACTCATCAGAAATAACATAATTGTACAAAATTGCATTAAGTTATCGCACTACATGATAACATGTAGACCGTCTGTGGTACTAACCTGCTCTGATTTTTGCTGACCAGTGCAGTCTGTCGATTATCTCTAAAATTACTGCGCTCAACTAAGTTCTTATTGAGTCAGTGATGTGCTCAGGTGTTAACGTGTATCGCTGCCCTCTATGAGAGGTTCTAAGAAATCACAAAGATGTAGGTTAAGTGCTATGCAGACATTCTCCGAATATTGATCTAATCTGTCTCCTTGAATCTAATTTTCGACCAGCTAATCTGCCCTCCGGGGCGACTGCAGGTGTCTGAAATGCCCACAGAGAGGCATTTAGGAGTATCAGGTTCATGAGTTAGGGACGGAGAGTAAAACACTCCCGTCAGCTGCCGTTTATTCAGACCTTAGGGATAAAGTGACGTCTTTGTGTCACATTGAAAACGCAGGTGGAAGTAGTCGTTATGTTGATCTAAAGGAAGTGTTACTATGGCTACACATAAAGCACACAGCCACTGAGAGAAGTGCCTTATAATCCCCTATTCTATTCATTTGACTCTACTCAGCTCTGGTGTGTCGTACGCACGCCTGTATTCATTTCTTTCATTATTCTATCATCAGTTTGCTAAGTCTCTAACCTTGGTGTTATTCACACGGTGTGTTTCTCTCCTACTTTGACATTTCGCTCCGGATTGATTTGTAAAAACGAACAAAGGTTAAAGACTACGGTGAATGATCTGAGCTCGGTGTAAACACTGGATGATACACAGATCGCCAGTGTTAGGGACGGCTGCCACCCGGCTTCTCCTCGCACTCGCCGAGGGGCTATTTTGCCCAGTGTTTGGCTAAATCACCAATTGGCTCCTGGAGCAACAAACTGTGGTGGAATATCACTTCCTAAATGAAGCCAGTTTGCTGATTGCCAGAAACTGTGATGAAGCCTCTTGCAGAATATAGGCTACTGTGGATTTTAGCAAACAAAGAGTGGAAGATGGCAGAATGAACTGCAATCAGGAAAATGATTCTGTATGCGTTTGTTTATGTGTGTGTGTGTGTGTGTGTGTGTGTGCGCACATATGCCACAAGCTTGACTTTGAATTCAACAAACAGTAGAGGCAGAGCTTGTCTGGAGGCAGAGATAAGCTCACTGAGTTAAACCTCAGTGGGTTGAGCCAAACAACCACACTTTCTCTGGTTACGTCGACTGAAGCCCAGTGGAAACAGAGCGGGGTGAGAGAGGGCAGAGCTGAAGAGAAAGGATAGGCTCTCTCTGGATTATCATCCATGACAAAAGACGTAAAGCTGTAATCAGCCTTCTCTGAAGATACACGCGAACGTCTCTGACGCACCCGCCTCTCAAATCTCATCAAAGCATCGTGCCAAACTGTGCATCAAGTACATCAAGTAAGGTAATTCTCTTATCCATCTCCTGTCATGAGGAAGGTTTGAAATGAAGTCAACCCCTATGTTTACCAGCTCAGGCGCAGTTGGTACCGCTGCAGCGTAGTGGCAGTATGAATATAACAAATTGGTTGGTGGTACCAAAAACGTCCGCACCAGAGCCAAGCTTACATCCTCTGATTAATAAATTTGTGTCAGATGGATCCTCGCGGCCCCTCGCGGACCCTCGCGTGCCGAGACATTGCTGTAAGTCATCAGTTCAGATCATGGACCGCTGGGAAAATCCAGGCCAACAAACGGCAACTTAAACATACCCTGCTGTGAACTGAGAAGTTCATTCTTGACTTTGGAAATAGTAGTTTACTACAATGGAAAGTTCCCTTTCTAGCCTTATTTACCAGCTCCAGAAAGATCCAGTAAGTGGACCTTGAGTTTAGAATATTTCACATGTTTCACGCCAACATGCACTGAATGCATTTCCTTCCTCGTGAAACATTTTCAAAGCCGTTAATTTTTTTTTGGATGGCTGTCATGAAGTGGGGCTGACTGTGCTTTTGCTATGTTTCTTTTTGCCTTCAAGTTTTTTCTGTCTGACCCAAGCAGGTTTCAGGTCAGGCTCACTGATGTTTACAGCTTCAGGCTCAGGTCTGATTCAGGTCTGGAGATTTTCAAATGGAATTTATTATGACACCCCCCCCCCCACCTACCTCTCTCTCTTTCCCTCTCTCTCTTTCTGACTACAGTAATGATCCACATCCGATATCCGCATCAATAAGTTATGTCCAGCAGGAAAGAGCTGCAGAACCCCGGCTGTTGCATTAGTTAAGGTGGAAAGCTCCCGAGTTGTAAACCTGATTCTCGGGGGAGATTCTCTAAATCCCAGATGATTCCAGAAAAGCTTGGCTATTGTGTATGTTTTCACCTTGTGATGGTACGTGAGCACAGTCCTGCTCTGGACTATGACTGAACTGGAAAATTAAATTAAAGTTTACCAGCCACATTACGCAGCAAATCTGAACTCGATGGCGTGTTATGATTAGATTCTGTGGAGCCATGTGCGGGAAGTTAGTGGAAATGTGTGTAATGGTACTGCACCGAAAGATAGAACAGACAGCCTGTTGTGTTTCGGGCTGTTTTGCCTCGGTTCTGATGAACATTATGGCTGTTGTGTGTTTCTCTACGAAAGCCTCTCTGTGTCTCCAGTAGCAGTGTATTCCTTTCTCTCTAGTGCTGGGATCAGGTCTGAGGGTGGGCCACGTGTGGTCCATGTTTGGATCTCAGCGCCACGCCCCTTCCAGACCTCTACCTCCGGTGGCGGTCATGTCTATCTCAGCACCCAGCAGGGTTTAACGCTGTAACTGTTAACTGTAGGTGAACGTGTGAACACACTGCATGGCATGGCGCCATTTTGTGTCAAAGGATCACAGCAGCAGCCCGTAGCGAGGAGGACCGTCGCTTGCTTTTTCCCAGCTTCGGCGAGGAAATCTGTGGGCAAAGAGCAGAAAACTGAGCGCCACGTCGAGCCTGACCGCCGCAGCGCCAGTCTGAACCGCTAACGCTGTCGGACTGTCGGCAGGAAGCCAGACAACAGTTTGTGTTTAGTTTATCCAGTACTGAGCTAATTCAACCTCCAGCTAAGAAACCAAGGCACTGGTAAAAAAAAAAAAAAATGTGTTTTACAATTTCAGTGTTTTAAGTCGAATTAACCTTTTGCCAATAATGCTACTGAATGAATGATGAATTTAATGGGCGCCAGTAAAGAAAATAAGAACTCTTTTCATCATGAATGTAAAATATACTGAATAAAAGAAAACAGTATAGTAGAGTAACTAACAGGAATGTAACAGGCTGCAGTGAGCGGGTCGCTGGGCCGTTTAAAAATGGCAGGTTTTTTCAGGATGTCCCATCTCGCACACTAACGACACAGCAGTGACGATTCTTTCTGACCAATCAGCAGTCTGCAGTGTTTTTCGCTTGCAACCTCAGTGTACCAGGTACTATCCACAACTTTTGCCTGATGGAAAATCAGAGCAGAGTGAAGGCGAGTTGAGTCAGTACCATGCAGTGGAAATGTGGTCAGATCTTTCACAGTGAAACTCAATGATTCATAAAAAACGATTTCTCTATCTTTCCTCAGCTTTATTTACCAAAGAGAAAACGAGAGAATCCGTCCAGCCCTAAATGTCTTGTTTTCTCAAAGTGAAGAAATAATCTTCCAGGGCAGAACTTCGCTTCGAGAATTTTCAAGACATTAGTGTCAGGATTTTAAAAACAAGACATAATAAGACAAAGCGATGCACGAGGAGGAAATCTGTAATAAAAACAGCTTTGAAGTTATATCACATTATGTTCATTTGGCAGATGATTTTATGTAACGCGTCTTAGATCAGGAGAAATCACGAGAAACTATGAGATTAAACTGCCGGCTGGTTGAAATGGGAAAATAGTTGCACAAAGCTACAATACATTTTATTTTACTACATTTTAATGTCCATAATTTTTACTTGAGATTGAGCTCATCGTTTTTTTTTTTTTATTTTGAAAAAGGACAATGTATATGAATGAACATCCATTTAGCCAAAAAGCTGTCCCATTGCCTGATGTTGTTAGGCATCCATAAATGATACAATTAACACGAATGCACATAATATAGTGTTTTAAAAGCATATACAACTTGAATACCATACTCATATATAATATAATTAAATGCTGCAGGTATAGGATGAGTATGGTCATGTTAAAGACCGATAAACACAGCATCAGTGTTGTCAATGTCTTATATCCATTTCTTAAAGCGATGCTTAAATGAATAATAGGAGGGAGACTTTCTTCAGTCCTCACACATCATTTTCCGTCTCGATCGACGGCATTTTCAGATAATTTCACCACAAAAAAAAAGCCGTTTTCATTCTCATGTGTCAGTTCCCAGTGGAGGACAGACTTCAGCTTATTTTTGGATGATGGATTTGGCTTTTAAGTAAATGACAGGAGACTGTTTTGGTCTGATAAACACTCCACACTCACTCTTGACAAGTAGCTGGAATAAAAGCGAGGCTCCACACCTTTCAAATCGGAGACAAAACAACATGAAGACGAACCCAGACAGCTAAAAATGGGGTTTTAAAAAAAAAAGAAAAGTGGATCAACTGTTTATTTTGCAGCAGAAAACTGTCGCATGAAACGGCTGAAGTCGCAGGAGTGTGTGTCGATAAGCTCCACGATTGTCCTGATGAGTCAGTGCAAGCGCACGCGCACACACACACACACACACACACACACACAAGAAGACACATTCTGTAGATTCATGCACACATTCACAGGAACACACTGAAATGCAAACAAATTAATACTGAACGTAGACAATACACAAACATCATATATACAGACACACACTATACACACTATACAAACACAAGAGCAAAGCTGCCATTCAATATTTACGACCTGCAGCTAAACACGCAACACTTCATACAAGCAAACATAACACACACACACACACACACACACACAAAAACACATGGTCAATACACGCTGTATTCTTAACTGCACTGTCATGGCTTCAGCCTGTCAGTCTTTTAAACAACCCCTCTCTCTCTCTCTCTCTCTCTCTCTCTCTCTCTCTCTCTCTCTCTCTCTCTCTCTCTCTCTCTCTCTCTCTCTCTCAAACACACACACACGCAGGGTCAATAACCCTAATTGCTGTCCGTCTCACTAAAGCTATCACTAAGCCTTCAACTTCCTCCAGTCATGAGCACACACACCATCTCCCTCCTGTTGTGCGCACACACACACACACACACACACACACCATCTCCCCCTTTTTTTGCACGCACACACACACACACACACACCTTCTCTCCTCCCGCTCCATCTATTCATCCGCTACATTCTGTCATTTACGTCAATCATCCGCTATCACAACTTCCTTTTTTTAAATTCTCCTCCTCGTTTCCCTGTCACTCTCAGCTCTACTGTACATACAGTCTCTCCTTCGCCTCTTTCGTTTCACCGCTCGCTCTGAATGTCTGAGCGAAAGAGGCAAAAAACGTCTGCAGCAAACACAAGAGCCCGTAGATCCGTTCATACTGGGTTACTGGCTCATGAGTTACATTTAAGTGGTGTTGATGTGCGCATGCTTTGGCCTCCGGGGGTTCTATAAATTCAACATGACTTGTATTCTACAAGAGTTCAAAGTTCACCTTCAGACAGGTTTACAAAAATACTTTCTTATGATTCATATTTTGTTTAACATGGTTGTCCCACATAAAAAGTGGTTTTCCATTGATCTGGTTATGTTGTTTGTTAGCTTGTAACTGGCAGCGGCTCGCACAGTGTTAGCGCTTGTGCTAATGCGAACTCCTGCTGTCCGTGCTGACGAGGTTTCATCATATCAGTGTGCTGCAGCACTTTGGTTGAACACACTGACACCTTAATACAAGCTGTTAAACTTCTCCACGCAGCCTGTTTATTTGTATCTCTATTAGCTTGCACCACAGCGGTCGTTAGCCTCCCGGGGGCCGGGGTCGTATTAAACCTTTACTGATCGTAATGCTAATCAAAACACATCTGCTCCTTAGACCCCCAGCGCCAAATTCTGACACGTCCACGATGTAACAGAGACCTTGGATCTGTCCAATCAGACAACTGGGCTTCACTCCTCTGTGGTCCAGCTTCACTGCAGTCTTGATTTTTTTTGCTGACAAAAGCAGCTTTAGCTTTCAGCCCTTTCCAGACAAAGTCCAGTAAGTGGTTTATTCAGAGATGAAACTCTGCCCAGCTGTGCACCCCCCCCCCCCCCCCCTGAACCATAATATCCACAAGCAGTTGTCAGCCATAGAATACATTTTTTTCTGTTTTTCCCATCATTCATAGCAAACCCCTTCAGTCAGCTGTGCTTCAACATTCCCCAAACAACAGGTGATGTACAAAGGGCATGTCAGGTACCAGTGATCATGGCATGTTCAAAGTGGCGCTAACGTGCTACTGAACACTAACAGATGCTCTACCTCATATCACACACCACAGTCAGATCGTGAACTCTCATTAACTGTCAGTTCTGGGTCTTCGTCCGCATGAAACTGTAACTGGGTTTTTTTTTCACTCTTCATGCCCGAAATTGTCCAAAAAAAAAAAAAAAAAGCACAAGATCAGAGAAAACCTCTTTCATCCCTTTGGTTTCTGTCAGTGTAAGGCAACACAGATCTGTCAGGGCATGACAGGACTTCTGGGTAATGAAGTCTTCAAACTTCAAACTGCTACCTCCTCGGTCATCATGATGTGAAAACGTTCTTTTTATACGCCTCCACGCCGGCACCAGCCAGAGCCCGAGGCATGTTTTGGGGGTTGTGAAGGCGATATCTCAGTAACGCCTTCAGGCAACTTCTTCAAATTTGGCACAAACATTCACTTTGAACTGGAGGACGAACTGATTACAGTTTGACGGTCAAAGGTCAAGGTCACTGTGAACTCGCAAAACACGATAACTCACAAACTCATACACTAATTATGACACAATTTAACTCAAACGTCTATAGGGATAAAAAATAAAGTGATGACATTGTATATCCAAATGGTCAAAGGTCAACTTCACTGTGACATCATAATGTTCTGCAAAAACACCTCTGGCTATTATTCAGGAAGAGGAGGGTTTGAACGTGTTTCCTGCAACTTGTCAGAAGCCGGAGGCAAACAACCACAGGGCGGTAATTGCACTTCATTTTTATTTAGAGTGCATTTTAATGATTTACACTTTTGCACTGCATCTCCTTTATACTGGCTGTTGATAAACTTTAACTTTCTGTTGTCTTGTTCAACCATGATCCCACAGTAAAAACTGCTTATGCTAAACCAAAAAAAAGACATTTTTAGATCAGCAAATGTTAAATGCTTCTCGACCTGGGTAGGTGCTTGCATCCTCACTGTGCTCCACCAATCGATAACAGCGAGCAGTTACACTGAAATTCATTTATATGAAAATGTCGCAGGGGTTATTTATTACTTTCAGATTGAGCGTTGACATCAGGCGCTGGTGTGATCCCAGAGAGCACATTCATGGTAACTGCCGATGTGCCTGAGCTAGTCAACCACGGTAATTATCTGGCAGATAATATAAACACTCAGGGCCCCAACCTCTAAAAAGGCAATCTCATGACTAAGCCGATCTTTGTCTGCTGCATTATAACGGCAAGAGATGTTTTCTGCAGCTGAGATGTATTGGAAAGCATGTTCAGACCGGCTGAGACATCTGCTCGGCTGAGGTGACGCTGTGTACAGATCAGCAGGATGAATGGTTTTGGTAAACATCAGTGATTGCTGACACACAGAGAGAAGATAAATATAAGAGATGCTGCTGATTTTCATGAATTTTTGGGGTTCGGGTTTTTGTTGAGGAAGAGCAGAGAGAGTTTTCAGCTTTTTTTTTTTTCCCACCATCATCATTTTTCTGCTTAAAAATCAGCCTCATTACAGTCACATACATCTACACACACACACACACACACACACACACACACACACACACACAGTAAGTGTGTACCAGGTTAATTGTACCCGGGAGCTATGAATGTACAATAACAAAGACCACTGGCATTTGGGAAATCGAGGAGGATTACACACTTACAGCACATAAAAGGAAGTCACATTTGCTCATCACACACACACATACGTGTTCATACACACATACACACACACACACACACAAAAACTTAGTCGCTTACGCACCCTGTTGCTCGATCCCTTCATGCTTTCACCCTGAGCTACCCACTGACTGAATTAAAGCGCAGAGAGAGAAGGTGAGATGTGAATTACACAGCGTAACCTGTCAAGGTCACTTCAACTCAACAGCTAACTGCTTTTCCAAAGAGTGTATTTTTCTCTGAAAGACTGTTTCCTATGAATTCACTCCGCTTTACCGAGGCCTGTCATGGTACTTTGTGTGTGTGTGTGTGTGTGTGTGTGTTTGAGTGTGACTGCTCACTATTTAAAGCTACCTCTGCTGTGGTCCCTCCGGTAAAGAATCCTTTTTTCTTTTTTTTTTTCTTTTTTAACATTTTCCAATCTCATCAAGTTTAATACTAGATCAAAGCTTGTTTTATGCTCTCAGCTGAAGTGTGGATTTGATTTCAGACAGTCAGCAAACAGTTAAGACAATAGTTTGAAAAAGGTCCCCTTCCCTGTTTCAGTGTGTTGTCCCCAGTTTGGCCAGAGCCCCATTCAAACTGGGATGACATGAACCGGGACGTCAACTGCGAAAACATCAGTGCCTGATCTCACTCATGCTCTCGAGCCTTAACGGGAGTAAATAGCAAACCCGTGCACATATACATCATGTGCCAAATATGCACCTCTCCTGTATATATTAACATATTCTTTTATTGCACTAACATTATCTCTCATGCAGCTAACAAATAAAGTTTCTTGAATCGGATTGAATGTGGGTATGTTATTCAGGTGTCCACATACTCTTAAACCTGTAGTGTAATCCCACTAATCCAGCCAGTGAGCTACCTAATAAAGCTAACCAATCTGTTATCAATAGCCTGTTAAATCTCCTGTTTGACCTCTGTGCTTCCTCCATATTGGATTCTCTTTTTTTTGTATTGTTGTTAAACCTGCTGCAAAACTGAAGCTATAAAATCCTTTGCTCTTACATTTTCGACCCCAAAACTTGACATTTAACGACGAGGGTTTAGACAGCTGAAAGGAAGTCTGCTATAAAAGTCCACTGTAGCTGCAGTTGAAGTTATAAATAAAATGACAAACAAAACTGAAGTGAAAGACATATTTTAAAAGGGTGAGTTTTTTTTTTTTTATGAGAGCATTTCAGGCAGTTCTGTGGAGGATGCTTAACCTTGTGCGGTATCAGGTGCTAGTTAGGCGGCGTGGCGGTGAATCAAACGAATACAAACACATCCTGCATGTAAATGTGTTGGGTTTAATATGCCACACATATAAAAACAACCGGGCAAATAAGGGCCGATGGAATAATCAAATCAACAACTTGACAAATCGTCTACTCGTGTGTAAGGAACGCCGCAACAACACAACCAACACAAAACTGCACAACAGCAGTACACACTGGGTGGGTTATATGATTAATAATAATGCTGCTGTTTTACTCAATAGTTGTTCTCTATATGACATACAGTGTGTTCTTCTGCTGTTACTCATGAGGACATTCACAAGGACATGCAATGTGAGGACTTCATTTCATTTACTGGGAGGATTTACTACATTCATCCCCTGGAGGTTTACCTAATCTGACTATTAAACCCATCAATGAGCCACACTGTTGCCGTGCTCGAAGTTTTCCTTCACCACCTTGAACACAGGCGCTGTGGTTTATTTTGAGCCAATCTCATCTACACTGTCCTGCTGTGGTAAACACTCACTGGTGCACCAAATGTGTCATCATTAAGCAAGTGAAAGTAGGGCTTTGGACTGAGGTGCAGAGAAGTTGAAAAGTATTAAGAGACGAGCTAATGCAATGCTGGTTTTAATCATTCCGGATATTTGTTGACAATTAGGAAAATATAGAATAATTACATAAAAAAAATAGATGGATGTCAAAGATTAATTTGAGCCCAATTCTAACCTACACCCTAAAACGAAGCCCTGAACCTAAAATGAATGTTTAAATTCAATGGGATGAGATGGTTGTTTCCAGATGGACGGTTTACGTCCCCACAAGTTTGTTTGTACAACGTATAAATGTAGGTTTTCCCTCTGTCTCCCCATCATCATGGTAATATGATAAGTTTCAGTGGCCCAAATCTATAACAGGTGATGGCAAAACAAAAGCAAAGGCAGTGCAGAGGCTACATATCCCTAACAGACTGAGGGCGGTTTGGGATTCCATCTCTTAAAACACGTCTCCAACGGGACGCCTGACTCACTCTCTGAGGCGGGAACACCGGGTCTCTGAGGCCACAGACCCCAGTGGAGCTGCATATGTCACTGCATAATTACACACAATATGTTCAGAAGATGCGAGACATCAACACACCCTAAATAATTTGGATAGAATATACCACTTCAAGTTGAGTGGTTGGCTAGAAAATGTCCGACTCCAGCTTACATGGTTCTTAGATTAGATGAAATCAAAGTTTAATGGTCCCTGTTGGTAAATTGGGTCATTGCTGCACCCAAAAAAAAAAAGGTTAAATGTAGATAGGGACACAGCAAATTGAGATCACAAGTAGGAAGAAAATACATTTAATACAATACAATGAAATTAAGATGCACTACTCCAACAAGTCAACTTAAACAACCTTATATGTTCTTTGTCCCTACGTTCGGACACGAACCACAGGAGCAGACTTGCGGCAGGCCTTTGTTGTCATGGTAACAATAACACAACTCGCACCGTGAGATGTATTGAACCTTCATCACCATGATAACACTAATAAACACATGGGTACGGTTGGTTTGGTTTAGGCACAAAAGTTACTTGGTTAAGTTTAGGAAAAGATCATGTTTTGGGTTAAAATAAGTACTTCCTCAAAGCTAGAAGGCTTTCATCGCCGTGGTTACAATAATAAACACGTAGTTACGGTTATGCGAAGGTCAAAGTTAACTATTGGTTTGACAAGGGAAATGAGCTCCTGTGGTCGCTCGTCCTCCTTTGCTCTTGTAATAATTACTTTGGCCAACAGAGGTCGTCGAACAATAAAACATAACTGTAGATCATAATAAGCTGCTAGCGCAGACGAGCTATTGGCTAATAGTTTCCACTTCTCAGACAGGCTTCCATCTTGTGTCATGTCAAATGCCAGAAGTCATCAATGATCCGTTTATTACCAGACACATGAACGGCTTCAAGTGTGGACACATTGCTTGCTAGATATGAGACAGATAGGCTCAGCCCTTTTTGATTTTTGAAGTCTTCGACAGGTAATTAGTTGCAATCTTTTCCAGTTCTCCCCTAAGGCTTAACAGTATCTGTCTGAATTAGAGTGAAGAGCAGTAAAGGAAATGGTTCCTGAGTTATCTTCACACGGACTTGAACAGTAGTAGACACTTCATTTGCAAGATAAGGTTAGCCTTCCGTAGCCGGACCTTTCCGCTCACTTCCTTTTAGCGCTGTGACAGCAGAGGAGAAGGAAATAACTGACGGAAATGAGAATAAAGTCGGGGAAAAAGTCGAGTCCATACTTTTCTATACTTTTTCAAACAGAGTACTTCAGTGGCGCGTATGCATCAGAAGTAACTTTGTTATGTAACAGTTTAGCTGGCCTTAAGACACCTTTGGACCCAATTAGAACAAATGACGTGATTGGTCAAAATGCAAGCACGAAATAAAGGGTTGATATAAAAAGAAATGGAGTGGAAACTAATCAGCCTTTATCATCCACCAGCTGTAGATTCAAATGGAAATTGGTATTTTCCTGTGATCAGGATCAAGAAAAGGCCAATCACGTTTCCCTCTTCGCTAGTGCTGGTGTGGAAAGTGGGAATTATTTTTCTTCTGTAAAACATCCACTGAAGCCAGACTGAGATCAGATAAATAAAGGAGGCCTCGTGTTCTTCAGCTATTCAAAATGTAATTACCCAGTGCTGTAGCTGCTCAGGTATGCCTGCAGGTGAGTGCTCTCTGGATGAGAGGAATGCACAGAAATGTAGTTGTTCACTTCGGTGACGCTTTTATCAGAGTTCAGAGGGCAAAGTCGCAAAATGCTTTATAGAAGTAGACTACGGATAATTCTGATCTGTTGACAGTCTGGATTCTCTAACTTTCAAAAGTATTGACTTACAAGCCTTAGGAATTCTTTACTTTTTAAAAAGTAAACAGAAAAAAAAAGAGTGGAAAGCGAATAAAGAAAATACAACGTGCATATGAGATCTCAATCCCCAACGGGTTTCTGAAAACATCTAACCCCAACAGAGTAAAATAAAATCTACATGACAAAGATAGAAACAAGCAAACAAGAAAATACAAACAACACGAAAAGTTAATGGTACAAATAACAAAATGTACAATTACAAAGAGGAAGGGAGTGAATTACAGTAGATCTCTTTAACCTAAATAAAAGCTACAAGCAGAGTGTGAAGAAGCCTGAAGGCAAATAATAGCTGCCGCTGTAAAGCAGTAGTTAAAGTAATTGCAACGGTCGTCATAGTGGGAACAGATGTTAGTTAAATGCATCGCTTCCAACTTCTAAATTCAATGCAAAACATCTTAAACACTGTTTATTCAGGACCGGTTTTTGAAGTACTTAAAGTGTGGAGAGCTTCAGTGAATTCCACGTGTTCTCCAATTTTGATTTCACTGTTAACCAAATGTGACTGGTTAAAAAATGTTCTCCACCTAATTAAGATAAAGAAAACCTTTATCTTTAGGAGAAACCAACGTTGATTGTTGCAAAAATGGAAAGCAGGCCACTGTGTCTGGTGACAGCCATGATTTGTAATGTAATAACATTAATTCAACTTTAAATCTCGAAGAATCATTGAGGGCACGGCCTCATTTTCAATGACGTTGAGATTTAAAGAAAGAAAAAATACACAGTTAATTCAAGTTACATTTAAGAGCGGACCAATAGGTACAATTGTGTTAAGTTTTAATGTGTGTTGTAAAATAATTATGTTTTCCCAAAATTAATATTTGCACACAGGATTTCGAGCATTAGCAAATCACTTAAATAGGTCAAATGACCAGTTTAATAAGGAAGTGACGTATGATGGCACATTGCCATTTAGGGCTTTATAAATAAACCAATGTCTGTCATGTCTTACTGTTAGAGATTCTCACCCAACATTTTCATACAAAGATGTAAATGATGGGTAAAACAACTGTCACCAGTAATGAATGTTAGGGCAGAGTGAAAAACTGAATCTAGGGGTTCATAACATAAACATAGGTCATTTTAAGCATTTAACCAAATGACTAAGGCTGCTGCTTTTCTTGAGGACATTCTACTATTCCTTCTCTCTTACAAAACCTAGTTTTAAATAATGGAAATCCCCCTGGTTACGTTGTGGAATACAGTGTCCCTATTTATCCAGAGTATGTCGAAGTGGGACACTTTCTGACTGACCAAACTGCCTCTAATTGGCCCATGTGCCCCTGTGGTTAGCCCAACTCCCATCCCTTTGATCTTAATGCCACTCACTCCAAGGTTGTGTGCAAAATTAATGCTGCTTTTTTTAATTCTCACCCCTGCTGCTTGGACAGTCTCTGCATGGTAATGTTTTGAAGGAATTTTAAAATAACTGGTCATCTACAAGCACTGCTGAGCAAAATGGTAAAAATACACAGCAAAAAATATCGAAAATAATTGTTCAGATGTCTGTATATATCATAATACAGTCACTTTAGGCACATCAAATGTAAAGTAATCAATACCAATATTGATTAGCACCATCCACAAGTATTTTCTGTCCCATGTGAACAGTGTCATACCCCAGAATTCACTTATGACAACCTATTCAACTACACAGGACCACAGGAGTTGGAGGGCATGTGTTTTTTTTTTTGTGCATCTGCTTCAGTGAATATAGACAAGAGAGATGTAAGAGACACATGACAAAGAATCAGAGCTGGAGCAGCTCTCGCAGGGCACAGAAACAGATTTTAAATTGCTTGTGAGACTCTGTTAGAGCATCACATTTGCTGCATTGTGACAGCAAGAGCCACTCCACACTACATCATCGCTCCCGAGTCTGGGACATTTGATAAACAGTCCGCCGTGCACACTAATGCACCACTCAAGCTTGAATTTTTTAAGATCTCAGGTGTGGAAAAGCACACTTCCAAGCTCTAGCACTGTCGACGCCCTGAAAGTTGTCCTCTACATATTTAAACATCCAAACAGCTGCCCTGCTGAGTTTAGCCAAACACTGATATAAAAGGTGAAAGAATATGGAGATAAAAGCAAAAAGCAATGTGATCTTCTCCGTCTGGTAGAAAAAGATTCACGCTGCTTTCCAGTGGAGCTGTTGCAGCTTTTTCTTAGCATGTGAAGTTCTGAGAGAGAGAATTAAGGGACTCAGTGGGAAAAAACGTCCCTCTAAAGAAATGCTCTGCTTTGTGACTTTGAAACTATTGTAAAAGTCTCACTCTTGCTGCTTTCTTTGTTGAACTACTGATGTGCTTTGGCTGCAGCTTCAAAAAGGATTGTTTGGGGAAAATCCAGTTTTATTTGCTCCTTTATCAGGTCGAAGAAATGTGTCTTCCAATTATAATTAATTATCAACTGCTTGTTTTATTTGTTGTTTGTTGTGTGGACCCCAGGAAGACTAGTGACCACTTTCTGAGAAGAAAGAAACAACTAGCTGGTTGAGAGTCACTTTATTTCCTAACATTTGTGCATGGTGGTGCTTAAAAAATTTGCAGCATTCTCATGCAGCAGAAATGTATGAAAACATGATGTACCTCTGCTGCTGTGTTGATCCAGCTAAGTATGTGCTTTACATATTTATTCCACCACTCTGCTGCCCTACTGAGTTTTAGAAACCACTAAAAATCATATAGAGAATCGACGGAGAGGGGACAAAGTGGCCTATGCTCGACAGAGAATGGCTCACACTACTACAGATTAGCTTTTGGATTGTGAATTTTTATGTGGGGCTGGGCCATACGACTTAAAGTCAACATCACAATTATTTCAAACTTTTACCTCAAATACAATTATCGGGCCCTCTCTTTTTTGGTGGGCCATGCACACTTCATATTCGGCAATGTGATCGTGCTCCAAGTGATTAAACAAATTGGTGGCGTTGCCTCTGGCCACCATCCATGTTGCATTCACTGTCTGGTAGCTGTGATTGATAAGACCCAATCAGGAGGTGAGATGCGTATCGGCGTTATCATTTCCAAAAGTTTCTGTTTCCGCCCATCGAGACTAAAACACAACGCCAGAGTTTTCAGACTAAAGCAGGCCCAGCAGTGTTTCTAAAAGTCTCAGTTTTAGTGGCACAAAAACTGCAGAGTAGCGAGGACGGCAGGCATGAACATAGCTAAAGTGATGCATTTTTAAAAGGACCTATTTGTAAGTTTTGCTATTGCTGCATAACCAATGTCGGCAGGAACAGCTGTTTACTTACCAGTCTTGCTGAGAGCTTCAGCTCCATTGTTGCATTTAAAATACAAGGGGTTATATCATACGTACTCTGAGCAGCACTACTTCTTATGCGCAGACTGGATGCTACCGTGACTCTATATCAAAAAGTGACGAGATGGGCTGACCAGGCTGGGGCTAGCTGGTTAGCATGCTAACTTCAATAGAAGAAAAGAAGTGTTTGAAATAGGAGCAAAACCAGAGGGTTGCTTCCCAGCGCTAGAGACAGCTCTTGGCGAGTGAATGAATGAAGTTTGGTGCTGAACTCACAAGGTCTCTTCTAGACTGGTAAGTAAACAGCTGTTAATGCTAATTTTGGCTATGTAGCAATAGCAAAAACTTGCATATAGCACCTTTAAAACTAAAATGTATTAGTATGGATGAACACATTGACCGAATTAACTGACATGAGCTAAATGTCGGTTAATTGTCCCTAATTTTATGTAAAGAGAATTTAGGGATTTCACTGTGGTTTCTAGAAAATTTGCTTTCTAGCATTTTCCCCATTTTTCACTGCACTGTTGCTAAACTCAGAAACAAAACATCATCATGACCAGCCAAAGTTGAAACCAGCCAACATCAGCAGCCAAACTCAGTAAATCCAATCAATTAAAGGATCAGACTTTTCAAATCACTTCGTTGTGCCTTGAATCCAGTGCTGCTGTCTTTCCAGTCCACAGACTTTACTATGAACTGTCTCAGAGATTAATGTTTTGTAATACAAAACTGTACAACATTCAATAAAGTACTGATATTGACAAGATGTGAGGTAACTCCAGTGAGAGGGGGTCCTTTAAAAGACTGAATCTTTTTTTGTTGTTGTTCTCAAATCCGGAACAAAGTGAGGACAAATTTAAAAGAAAAAAAAAAAGGTTTAGGATGCAAAGACTAAATCAGAAGCAGTTTCTTTAGGCCAAATTCCCTTTCCTCAGCTGTATATGCAGGTTCTTTCATTTTTTAACTCCACTGTGATTTGCATTTTTATCTATTTTTCATTCTCTTCAACTTTTGTCTTTTTTTTTTTTTCCAATCAGCACCCAAGGCAACACGGCAGAAGATTATAAAGTTTGAAGCAACAAAATAAACTGTACAAAAACAGCTTTAAAAAGACCAAACAGAGAGGTGTGTATGTGTGTGTGTGTGTGTGTGTGTGACAGAGTGAGAGAGAGTCCGGAAACCAAACTTCATTCAACACATCATCAACTCCCACTAGATTCAGCTTCCATCTCCATAAACAAGTTTTACTCTGAAGGGGACTTCTAGTCTTCCTGCAGGCTACAGGACGACACATTCAGAATAAAAAGCATTAAAGATTTCTTGGCCATCTCCATCCCAACCTGCGTGAGCTACATTTTCTGTAAAAATGTACCCATTCTATCACTATGAATTAAAAAATGGAGCTGCAAAAGTCTTGCACACCGAGATATCACACAGTTGCAACATATAGATTTGCCCTCAGACAACAGGAGTTTTAAAATGTTAACCAATTTTGAAATCAGGTCGCTTCACACACACACACACACACATACACACACACACACACACACACACACACAAGGAGAAACTTCACAGATGCTCTTTTCTCTACACTCAAACATGCTCACACTTCAAGAAAACACACACTGCAGGATACTATTAAGATTATCATGCCAGAGGACCAATCAGAGCAATTCCCCACCTCACATGATCTCATCTCAGGTGATGTCATGGGGAGGCAACAACTTCTTGTAACATTAATAAACTTTGCTGTGAGAAGCAGAAAGATGAATGAGTCAGGAAGAGAAAATCTTTGGCGCATCACCTCCGTAACTTCAGGGAATAAAATGTTTACCGTTGCCTGGCAACACCATCAGCTGCTCCAGGACTGACGTAATCATAATCATAATCATCCTGATTTTTAACTTCTAAATATCAAACATGTTTAATATCATCAGGGCAGCCCTGGTGAGTGTGCGAGCAGTTCCGGGGGGTTTAAGACCAGATATGTGACGCGATCACATGACCAGATTTCTCCTCCGATTGTCAGGGGGGGGTGAACCGGGGTTAAATCAGCCCAAAACTTGTAAAGCATTCATTTACGGAAAACATGCAGCACAAGCAACAGCATTTAATGGTAAGGCGCCTTTGCTCAGTGGCACTTAAGTGTTAAATATAAAGGGAAAACTTCTTTCTATTTTTTAAACGAACATTTCTCCTGACCATCACTCGAACTGTAAGAGAGCCAGAAGATCTGTCTCGTATCCACAGCTGACTTTCCACCCATCGCTGGTTCCAGTATGAGATGATGTTTTCTGAGGCTGGTTATTGTTGAGAGACTGTGTAATGCAGTATATCTCCAGAAAGCCCAACAGCAGTCTCTGAATAGCAGCATCACGCTATAACAACTCTGCAAGGTTTAACCCTTTCTCTCCTTCCCAAAGGCCACCCCTTCACCCCTTCTCCCCCACCTCCCCTCTTCTCCTTTTTTGCATTCAGCCAAAAAAAAAAAAGCCAAATGGTGTTTTTCTTCACTAACTTATCGCCACCAGCCACAGTCTGTCGATTCACAATGGCAGAAAATAAATATTTGGGTTGAGATAAGACTTGTCCTCCCTGTTGCTGGTGTTATTGTTGGAGACAAACAGCGGAGTTAACGTTGGAAAAGCATCCATCTCCCCCACCGCCGTCCGTCTTTTCTCTCCATCCCTCTCATATTTGTGTGGAGGGAAAACAGAGGAGAGCGATGAAAAAACGAGGAGGGGAGAGGCAGAAAAATCTTCCACATATACAAATAGAGACACATGGAGCGAACCTGTCACTTCACAGACTCGCAGATTTCACACACACACACAGTCAAACACACTCATATGCTCACAGAGGACAGGAGAGCGATAATGGCAGAGCAAAAATCTAAGGTGCATAAAGACTGTACTGCACACTTCTTCACCTATTTTCTATTTCCGCATATTTCTCATCCCAGAATGCACTAGCTGAGATATCTGGTGCCAACCCTGCCACACTGGAGGTGAATGAAGTGAATGAATCACATTGCTGAGGCTCAAACCATTAGAGGTGTCATATAGTATAAAAGGTCGATGGTTCCACATTATCACTGTGAAAGAATCGAAGCACTCAGTCCCCAGAGAACTGCACACAGACTGTGTTCAGAAACTGAGCCTTAAAACCAGCCGTCAAGGTTTCTGGAACATAGTGATGTCACAACTGTACAGTCACTGCCCTCACCCAGCCGTGCCCCAAGCCCCGCCCACCTTGACCCGCCATCCAACCTTGCAGGATTTGGTTTCTCTGAGTTTTTACCTGAAATCTGCTATATTTTCATTGGATCACTCAGGATCAGAGCCTCCTCTCTTCTGATTGGCTCACCGACCTGTCGTTGCTAGAGCCCCAGAGAGAAGCCTGAGATTGAAGTGTAAAACTACAGCTGAAGCTGATTACAATTACCTACTCGCAGCAATCAACACACCACACCACAGCAGAACCAGGTGTGCACCTTAAACTCACTACCTGTATCCTGAACATCGCAAGTTGCCACCTTTCTCACTGCGATAGCGTTCTCCCATTGCTTCAATTATTAGCTTGTGGACACAGAAGGAGAATGAGGGAGGAAAAGAAATGATGTTGACTGAGTCCAGGTCTATTTTTGTGCTGGTCAGAGACCTCAGCTTGTTGGAGGTGTTGAGAGGAATCACTATTGATTTGTGCTTCGACTTTTCTCCTGATTAGCGAGAGTAGCTTGCTGAAGGCTACTCATCTGTGCTCATGTGGGTCACTGAGATTTTTGTAATCTCTGTAAGATGGTAGTTTACCTGGAGGGCTAACCTCCTCTAAGCTTTGAGAAACATTTGTAATTGTTGTGTTTTGTGTTCTGTAAGACAACATATGTGTCTCTCTTCTTCTGTGGTTCACAGCGGCAGACAAACTGCTGATGTTTGGAGGCATAAACCCCACACTCCGTGTGTCAGGACGTGATGCAGGTCAGCAGAGTGTGAACACGAGCTGAGAGAAAACAGGTGCTCTGGATTCTGTCTAGTTTAGCTCCCCATCACCCTCATTTTCCTTTTCTCCAGGGAATCTTCTGCTCCTAAAAATACTCAGATATTCTTAAAAAGAAACTGTTTATAAATTATCTTCATGTGGTCTGAAAAGTGTCAACATTTCTTTTGCATTTACAGTAATATATGTGTGACTTTTTTTTTTCAAAGTGAATACTCACTGTCAGGTCTTAAGAAGCTGCACCAAGTGATGGCCAATTTGGTCGAGCAGTCTGTGTGTCTTTACTTTAAGGCAAAGCGTTCACAAGCCATTGGATATACAGTTGATTTAAAAGGTTTTTCTGATGGATTTAGCAGCTGTGGTCTGCTGACAATAGAGCAGAAAATTGTCCACATCTAAACATGAAGATCAATTCTGATTAACAAAGGCTCTAGCTCAGTGGTGAGTATGAACGCGCTACGAGAGCATGAACATGCCAGGAGGTGGCAATAATGCACCAAAAAGCTGTTTGCCAACCGCCAATAAACATCAGAAGAAGAAGAATAATAAGAAGAATTGTGTTGTACAGCTGCATCCGGCGTGTGAACTGAAATCATAGCACATCCTTCACCTAGCAGACTGTAATGAAGCCAGTCTGTTTTCTTGTTTGTTTTTTAAACTGCTGCATAATTTGATTGATGCGGGCTAAATCAAATTTCCATTGCATCTGCAGTTCACCTTTACTGCACCTAATTTTTCCATTTTCTGCATGGAGAACTGAATTACACTTGTAAAAATCGATCTGTGTTGAGTCGTCCTGCTTTATGACACATTGTTTAAGTGGTAAAACATATGCTCGCAGTGGGTTTTCTTGTCTATTTAAAGCAGTCTGTCCCTTTGACTCTATAGTAGGAGCCTATATGGTAATGCAGCAATGACTGTGGGCTGGTGCTCCGAAATGAACACGAACTAGCTCATTTTAATCCGTGTGAATTGACCTTTGACCTCGCTCTTGTGAAGTGTCATTACCGAGTCGAGTAAACTCATGGCTAAGCCAACACTTTTCAGCCGCTCCTTCACAATAAAAGTCGCCCAGCGAAAGAGAAAGTGCAAGAGCAGAGGGGTTTTCAGCCTGGATTAACAGTAACTGTGTTTTCATCACAGCTGTGCTGTCGGGACAAAGTGGATCAGAATAAAAATGAGGTAGTTATCTTTAAGGACGGAGACGCGGGACAGAAAAACTACAAACTGTGACTCGTACACAGCAGAAACAAAAGAAGATCAAAGTTACTCCCCACACCAGAATTATGCTTTTACATAAATAAAACTGACTGACTTTGCAAACTTTAATAACTATTTATGGATGTGCTGGTTGACTGGAGTCTCAGGGCTTATTGTAGGAAACCACAGCCCCAAATTACATGCTTCTTTGGTTTTCTTTCCCCCTTTTCCTTTTATTTCTTTAATTTCACATATTTTGACTCTGTGTCTCTTAAAAATTAATTTTCCCCAGCACACAGGTTTTTCTGAGCTTTGTTTCATTTTCAGTAGTTTTAAAAATGGTTTTAATAAGTAGTGAATTTGTCTTTGTGAGACCTGTAGATATTGTCCCCAGTGTGTCAAGTGTTCTTCAATGTCCTCTCCCCTTCCTCCACCCCCCCCTCCACCCCCACCCCCCGTCTCCCCTCCTTCTTATCTACCTCATTCTCTCTCTCTTTCTAGTTTCTTTGATCTGCCCTGCTCACATTTTCATTGGATTGGGCGTGGCCCTTCGGTACCCTAAATCCAATTCACTGCTCAGAGTCCCGTCAGCATTGTATTGTAGCTTCGCTTACGATGAGACACACGTTACTGCAGCAACACACACACACACACACACACACACACACACATAACATAAACCCTTCTTATGCATAGAAAGAATTCATTGAGGCGCGCATGTTCATTGCTTTATATCATTTTTGAGGCGTGAGGATTATTTCATGAGTCACTATTTCTCAAAATAGAGGGAAAAACATCTAATGTCATACATCCTCATTCAAACACACTGTTATTATGTTTTCTATAAACACAAACGGTACATGCTATAGGGACAGACACACATATAAGATGACTTAAACCCAAGGTAACAAACCTAGTGCTGAATCAACCCTGTCTCCTAAAAATGATGTTTCTATACAACGAACACTGCAACCGCAAATCTGCTTTGTACGATCACAGTTTCTATTGAAGTGAATCAGGATATAGAAAGATGCTGGTCTGATTTAACACGCAAAATATTCACTGTTACTTCAGACAAAACATATACATTTAACCAAAACCAAGATCTTTCCCTAAACTTAACCAAAGCATACACTGGACTGTGGATGCGAAACCCTGTCTCTGGTGTTGACAATCATGCACTTTGTTCGCCCACTTCCTGGCATCTCAGCTGCTGTATATATACAGTATGTGGGGCTTCCTCCATTGAAAAAATATGTTGCCTCTGCACAGAATCCAGCCAGCGATTACATGTCCTACAAAACACATTTGCTGTTGCAGTGTATAGAAACCTAATTTCTAGGAGACGGAGTTGTTTGAATACAGGTGCATCTCTCCAGATGTCTCTGTGTGTAACTCCAGCCTAACGCCTGTGCACCTGTTGCCCCCGTAGAAGATTTATGAATGAGATCTTAGGCCTGTGGGCATTAACAGACCTCTGCTTGGTGATAGTGTGCTGTAATTCAAAGCCAGCTGCATGGGAGGAGAGGAGAGAGAGGAGAGGAGAGGAGAGAGAGGAGAGGAGAGAGAGGAGAGGAGAGGAGAGAGAGGAGAGAGAGGAGAGGAGAGAGAGGAGAGAGAGGAGAGGAGAGGAGAGGAGAGAGAGGAGAGGAGAGGAGAGGAGAGAGAGGAGAGGAGAGGAGAGGAGAGGAGAGAGAGGAGAGGAGAGGAGAGAGAGGAGAGGAGAGAGAGAGAGAGAGAGGAGAGAGAGGAGAGGAGAGGAGAGAGAGGAGAGGAGAGGAGAGAAGAGAGAGGAGAGGAGAGGAGAGAGAGGAGAGGAGAGGAGAGGAGAGGAGAGGAGAGAGAGGAGAGGAGAGGAGAGAGAGGAGAGGAGAGGAGAGGAGAGAAGAGAGAGGAGAGAGAGAGAGGAGAAGAAGTTTGAATCTATTTAAAATCTTTTAAAGATGCAGTTCAACCCCTAAATGTGATGATGATGATGATGATGATGATGATGACGATGAGGGCAGGTAGAAAAGTGTGGTCTGAACAAACATGAAACACACTTTCATCTCCACTCAAGTCTTTCCTTTGACTTCACATGCCGTCACACTGACGCTGCTCGTTCAGTCTAACAGTGTAATGATCCTTCATCATCCCGAATGATGATGACGATGATTAATGTAACAGTGATGAAGATTATTATGTGATATACAAAGAGCAGTGATGTCAATAGTGAAAGCAGATGGTGATGATTACAATGATGATGATGATGATGATGATGTTAATAGCAATGATAACAGAGATTTAAAAAAAGAGAAGAATGACCATGAGGAAGGTGATAAGTGGTGATGAGGAGGAGGAAGATAAAAAGGATAATGATGATGGCAACGATGATGATGATGATGATGATGATGATAACAGGGATAATGGGAGGTAAGATGATGAGGTGATGAGGAAGAAGAGAAAGAAGATGGGACAAATATGAGACAATGATGAATAGGAGAGATGAAGATGATGATGATGGTGATGATGTTAATGGCACTGATGGAGAAGGAGGATGATGATGATGATGATGATGATGATGATGTTCTGGTAGTTCCTATGAGCTCTATAAAAACTTGGCGCCACTCTCCTGCAGCCCTGCTCTGGCCTCCACTGTCCCAGCACCGCGCGGCCAAATGAGTCACGCACGCGCCGTCACAATGAGACGCATAAACGGATTTATCCAGCTCGCAGAGTGACTACGAGGCAGAGATGAAATCTCACTGGAGTCAAAACATAGCACCGCTGGACGTCCATTGGCTCGCTTGTCACATTGCATCAGCCATGATTGCTTTCACGGCGGCAATCATCCGTCATGTCTAAACGTGTGTTTGGCCTGTGGGGCCGCCCGGTAATAACAGGGGAGGAGAAGTAGTGATGGGGGGGGGGGGGGGGGGGGGTTCATGTCTGGGTGAGGGTGTGTTCCCCGTGGCCAGATGGGTCGACCACCGTCAGTCCCAAATAATCCTGATCAGTCGGTGAGATGACAGCGAGTGAGAGCGGGGGACCCGGAGCTTTGTGCGTCAGTGCGCAATGGAGAGGCGATAAATCAAACGACTGCCAGAGAGCGCTGGTGTAGGGCGCCATCTCCCTCCCTCTCTCTCATCTCTCTCAACCCCCCTCTCCTCCCCCTTCGCTTTCTCATCTTCCCTCCATCTCCTCTCCCATGTCTCTCTCATCTTTCTCTCTATCTCTCTCTTCTCTCACCGTCTCCAAACGCGCACGGCGCTGCTGCCGCTGAATGAGGTTTGCGTTGCAGGACTGGGAGACTTAATAGCCATCCTCTCCTCCTTCCATCCTTACTAATGCAAAATCTATCCAAATAACCACTTTGATGTGGAAATTGATAACTCGAGCACGGGCACTCATGTGCGCGCGGCTAATCTGCGCACGCAGCTTTTTTTTTGCTTTTTTTTTTTTTTTTTTACAGCGATCACTGCTGCACACTATCTTCCCCATCTCAGTCTGTCTCTTTTTAACAAACACACACAAGGACTCTGTGATGATGGCAGTGACCACACGCACACGCGCACGCACACAGACGCACACACACACGCACACAGACGCACACACCCATGCAGACCTCGCCGCTGCGCGCACACAAACAGCAGCTGCCTCCTCCGTGTTTGGCACCGAGCAGCTCCAGCACCACCTCACGGCTCTGAGCGCATCAGCCCGGGCTCTCCTGATCCGCAGGCAGCCGCTACAGACCGGAGGTCCGCCTGATCCCCCCCTCCACCCCCCGAACTCAACAGCTGTCCTGCCCACCTGAATACAAAACACGCACGCTGTGAAGCCGTAATGAGACAACTGCAGTTTGTCCATCTTTTGAGGATGGAAGTCTAAACTAGTTTGCAGTCAAGTCGCGACGGCAACAATTTGCCCAAATCTCTCAACCTTTGCTCGTGTCTTATGCTTTCTTCCCAGCCTCTTCTTCTATTCACATCTGCCCCCCCCCCCCCCCCCCCCCCCCCCCCCCAAACAACAAGGGTCCGGGACAAACCGGCCGAGCAGTTACATGCGCTGTTAGAAGATGAGCTTATTTTTTTGTCAAAATAAGCACCTTTTGTATCTACAACATTTCCATGCGATCCACAGACCACAACCTCTCAACGTGGGAGCATGCATGTGTCTCCAGTGCGCACACCACGCATCCCAGTGAACCCACAAGTGCAGCGGCACACTCTCCCACCCCCCCACCCCCCACCCCACCCCTCCTCCTCGCCCCCAACACTGACAGCTGAGCCCCGGCTGGACACAACACGGTGAAGGTTCTTACCTTGATCGGGGTCTCGGTCTGGCAAGGAGGAGAGGGGGGCAGCATGCAGCTTTACGGTCCGTTCTGCAGCGGCACAGACGGAGAAAGCGAGAGTATTATCCCTGGACAGCTGCGGAGGTCCGTGCGTTCCAGCAGAGAGAGAGAGAGAGAGGAGAGAGAGAGGGAGGGAGAGGAAGGAGGGAGAGAGAGAGAGAGAGTGGGTATGCTAGAGGAGGGATGAGAGGCAGAGGCGGGCTGACTGAAGAGAGAGAGAGAGAGAGAGAGAGAGAGAGAGAAGGAGAGGGGGGTGGCTCAGTCCGACAGAGGGGTGATGCTGAATCGGGCAACAGCCGCTCCCGATTTCATTCCACGATGATTGACACAAACCTGCAGGATGCACTTAAAGGAAGAAGCCTCTGTAATGTTTTCATCTTGGTGTCAGCGATGTCAGAATCTCAGAAATGTCGGGTGCGCGTCGTTAAAATGCCAAATCGGTGCCGATTTAAATACCACACTGATATTCCCATCGGGACTTCACGCATCTGTGATTCTCACTCGAGAGATTCTGACGACCTTGCCTTAATTGTGCTATTTTTATCTCTACTGTCATCATCACCATAACAGGCCACTCATATTCTGTATATGTCACACAACTTCCTTAAGAAATGCTCTGTTCCAATATTACAGCTGTTTCCAGCTCGTTCCAACCACGGTGGCACTTACATATGAAAGCAGCGCGTGTTACTGGCCACTATCTGCAGATACTGAGAATTATGGGAGGTTGAGCTGCAGCCCACTCGTGTCTCCAGAGGTGGTAATTACATAATGTTTAGTCTCAGACAGTGACTGTGAAGTTCCGGGGAAAACTGGGAAGCCACTCTCTGGTCTCCATCTCCCTCCATCATTTGTGCAACTTATTGCCTCCACATGCAGCGGCGCGCAGCTGCTTTCCAATCTGGGCACGTAGCAACGCGCCTCAAAAGTGCGCGCCAGGGAGAAGGGGCAGGGAGGCAGGCAGGCTCGCACGCGCAGTCACACGCGCACGCGCGCTCAAAGACAAGCGCGGAGAGAAAAGGGGGCAATCCAACTGTGCAGCTGACGTCATTACCGGTCAGCTTGAGAGGTATTGATTTGCTTCTGTGTAATTTGTGCATATTTTTGTGTGTGTGTGTGTGTGTGTGTTTCCCTTGGTTCTAGTGTCCACACACACACACACAGGCAAAGAGAGAGAGAGAGAGGTAGGTCTATAGTTGTGCACCACCCAGACTACCACCTGCCTGTGTCTTATATCCCAACCCAGTGATCAAGCATCTCATCCGGGCAGCACCCTCGCTCCTCATCATGTAGCAGCGATGCTCCACTGAATACAGTCACATGGTTAATCACACATACTTCATTATCAACGCTGAGTGGATTTCTACTATTGTGGGACTGGTGTGAGGTGAACTCAGCTCATTAATAGAGAATTAATCGAGAAAAAAAAAAAATCAGTCGGCTCATCTAAATCACACACTAAAAAAAAAAGGCATTTGCTGGCAAATCCCAGGTGATAATTGATAATCATGCAGATAGTTTGGTTTTGCTGTGATTACTCAGGTGCAACTACCCCAGGGCCCCAGACAAGGAGGGGCCTCAAAAGGCCCAGATTAAAACTGCAAGCAAATTGGTTTTGATTCACTCCAAACTGGTGAGATCATTTGCACCGCGGACGTGCACTATCAACTGTATCTGATGCACTTTCTTTTGTCAAAATATATATATTAAGATCTTTAATATGTCAGTCTATATTGTGCTAACATGATACTTATTCCCAAAGTTGTGATTTAATCACAAAAAAACCCACGCATTAGGAAGCATAGTGGGGTTGGAAGATGGAGGATCAGTAGGGGCATCACAGCACATTATTTGCCTTTTAATAGGTTAATCCAACCATGGAAGAAACCTCAATACAATGGTAAAGAGTCCCTCCTACAATGGTCCACTTATTCTAGATAATCCACACACCTCCCTGCCTATTATTACTCTGCAGTAATCCAGGTGAGTTGACCCTTCCTCTCTGTAAAATGGTCCTTAGTTATTTCTTCAAGTGTTCTTTAGTCATCCGTCCTGACGTAAGTCTGCACGCAGTTTATTTTGTTATATAATTCCAGCCTTGCATAATTAAAGGTTACAGAAACTCTGTCCAGTAAATGAGTTATATGAGTCTATGTGACTTTGGCTAACAAGCTCTGATATGCTCATAATTGGGAAGCATGAAAACAAATTAACTAAACAATTAATTTTATTTATTTATTCATTTTTTTTACTTCCATTCAGACCAGAGACAAAAATAGTTTGGCTGTTATTCTTTTTGAGAGTGAAGAAGTGTTTGTTTGTTTGGCATATCATCGGCAGAGTACGGTGGCCCTGAGAGCTCAACACACTGCAACTTAAGAAAAACACATGCAAATAGACAACACACAAACAAATTCAGAAAACAGCCTCATCAATTTTGTCAACACGTTTCCAGGGGGACACAGCAAAGTGATGAACCTGGCTGGAAGACATGCACACCTGTTGTTCAATGCTTTTAACTTCAGAAGTCACAAAGCATTGAACAACACGTGCGGGTTCATCGTTGTTTTTTTGTCCCCTGGAAACTCTTCCGTTGTTTGTGCTACTTGCAGCACGTTTGTGTATTTGCTTGTGTTGTGAGTATTTGCAGCACGTGTGTTGTCAAACTGATGAAGTCTATTTCCATGTGTTTTCTTAAAGCTGCGGTGCATAAAGCTCTCAGGGCCACCGTAGTAAAGTGTGTGTGTGTGTGTGTGTGTGTGTGTGTGTGTTGTGATTTGGTGCTGCACAAATAAAAATCAAATTGAATTGACAATCTAACAAAAAAAGACTCTCTTGAAAAAAAAGCTTATTCGGATGCAAAGAAGGTAAATTTATTCCCATGAAGGTTACAAAAAGTTAACTAAAAAAATGAGATGAAAGGAAATGTTTCAGTCATAACATCATTATGAGCACAAATTAAAGACCATTCAAATCTAGTGGCTTCCCTGCAAATGAGTAATATTCACTTAGAAGAAGGTTAATGAAAGGAAGAGGTTGTCTGCCGTGAAAACCTGCACTGGTTGTGGTCAGAAGGCCTTCAAACGTCTCCTAAAAACTACAAAAAGGACAATGCAGGACATAACATACTCAGCCGGCCACACACACAACTTTAACTCTGTACATCACCTGCAGTATTCATTCGGCTCTGTTCGATGTGTCACTTTCATTACCTATTACATTTTACGTCTGGCTTTTATTCCGACCTATCCGTCATGATGTATGCGCTATACTTGAAGTGTAATTGCCTAACATTTGTTTGTTTTAGGTGAGCAATAAGACTGGAGTCGAGTTTCATGACTTCTACATTTGTCTTTCGATGGGGGGGGGGTAATTTCCCAGCACTTCCTGGCTGCTGCTGATAAATTAGTGCAGAGAGGAGGAGGAGGAGGAGGAGGAGGAGGAGAGGAGGAGGAGGAGAAGGCACGGGCTCATGTACAACCTCTGTGAGCTGGTTCATTAGACACTTCAAAACGGACGGTGTTAGAAAGTCCAGCTTAAAGTGATCAGTTACTTTTTTACAGCTCTTAGTAAAAGGTAAGAGTAATTATTCATAGCAGCTGCCTGCAGGATATAGCCTAGGGTTTCCAATTAGGATTCAATGAATCTTTTTTTTTTTTTTTTTTTTAAATAAGGAATATGAAAGATCAAAATGTAATACTAATGTCGCTTAATAATGAACTGAGATAGCCTACCTGTGCTAATTAGATGTAATGAAAATAGTACGCATGAAAGAAATAAGCATTTCTCTGTGTCCTTCTGTTTTAGATATTAAAAAGGAGAAAAACATCCACAGATACTTGTTGTTATCTGTCAATGCAGTTATTATACTAATTGGTAAAACAGTGTTAAACATCATGATAGTGACAACAACAGAAGAGGAGAGTCGAGACCTGCAATTAATTGCAACATGTATCTGTCAAGCTTTTCAACATTTTTGCTGCCTCAAACTGGCCACAGAAAATGTTTTGAGGCGGTGTTATGTTTTCTACATTCGGCCAGTGATCCACAGACAAAAGAAGAGCATGTTACCATTTTCCTTCTTTAGGTGCAGAATCACAGAACATTTAAGAAAGAATGTTAAAAGATGTTTTTCATCAACAACATCAAGGACATATGTGTGACAGTTTTTTGTGAATGTATTTGTGGCAGATTTTGGTAACTTCTGCAGGCGGTACATGTTGCATTGTGTTGTGTGAAACGCACAATGAGTGCAATAATATGCCGGCAGATGTAGCACAGCGGTGCAGTGGTCAGCGCTGTTGCCCCACAGCAAGTACGGTCTGAGTTTGAACCTTCTGCCCGGGCAGGGCCTTTCTGTATGGAGTTAACATGTTCTCCCCGTGGCTTCCTCCCTGTATTCTGACTTCTTCCCACAGTTCAAAGACATGCAGGTTTATTCTAAGACAGACAAAGTTTGCAACTGGGTGAAGACACTAGAGCATTTAGCAGCTGAAGAGTCAAACAGTTCCATCAGGAGTTGGTAGAGTGAATATTGGATTTACATTCATCAGGTACTGTATGTCTCTTCAAGCGATACTCTACAATAAAGCAATGCTAATCTATCTTGGTCATCTGCAGCACAGAAAAATCCACGGTGACTTGAAGTATGCCACGACTTTTTCAGTATTTAACCTAAACATCATCTTTCCATAAACATCCAAGAAGAGAAACACCGGATGCAAATCTCAGTCTCTGAAACACAGCAGCACTTTGTTACAAAAGCACCCTACTGCTACCACAGTTGCAGAGCACTTTATATGACACTGCAAATATTAACAAGCATCTTAACTACTCCCCAAATACCCTTATTGAAGCCTTATTGTTTATTCCTGATTTGCTGATTTAGTTTTTCTGCAATCACCAAGCTAGCCATTATATCATTATATCTAATGCCTTAGTAGTGATAGTATGATGATACAGTGCAGAGTCTGTTGCTGCAGTCCTAACCATACATGCATCCACAATAAAACTGCAGGCCGCTACGGCTCACCTGCACCGCAAAAACGAGTGGTTTTATTAACTCCACAACAATGTCGTAGCTTCAACATTACACCACGTGCTGTCAACCAACCTTCCTCTCTCACTTACGGGTCAGAACAGCCCTCACGCGGCCCGCTGACCCATGCACGGGTGCGTTAGAAGGTTCTGAATGCTAAACATAAGCAAATAAACATGATCTATTAATCTCTACCAGCATTGTGTACGAGCGGAGCGCGGTGACTGCCTACCGTTTAGACGCGTAGAACTCCGGTCCCTGTCTCCATTCCTCCGTTATTCGTAATCCTTCAGTCCGTAAGGGTCCACAGATCACAAAAACCAGAAGGGGCTTCTTTAAAAAAAGTATTCCAGGTTGTAAATATCTTCACGAGCAATCCAAAGCAGACGACCGAGTGATTCGTATCCGCCGCGGATTTTCCCTCACTTCTTCTCTCTCTCTCTCTCTCTCTCTCTCTCTCTCTCTCTCTCTCTCTCTCTCTCTCTCTCTCTCTCTCTCTCTCTCTCTCTCTCTCTCTCTCTCTCTCTCTCTCTCTCTCTCTCTCTCTCTCTCACCCAGTCTGGCTCCCTCTGTGTTTATGCTAGCTGGTCTGTTGTTGTTAACTTTCTGGCTACAAAGTGAAGGGCACCCTGTAAGGACCCGATCAGATGTCACGTCAGGAGGGTCTGGGGAAGCCCGAGCATAAGACGTAATGACGCGTTCTTCTCCACCTGAAAAAGACAGCTTTTTCCGAATGACTCTATTATTTCCTGTAAATGTGTCACGTGGGTTTCTCCACCTCCCCGCCCCTTTTGGAGACCGGAAGCAGGTCTGAGTTCATTCATTCCAATGGGAGAAGTGAACGAGATCACTGATTATGACAGATTCTTTCCCTCCATATGCACCGAAATAAATATTGGACCCATTTTTCAGAAGCCACACATCTTCAGAGAAAATTAACTTTATTCGAGACCTGCCTCTGTCTCAGTGCCATACTCTCGCGAGATCTGTCAACTGCTGATATCATTGTTTTCTATTATTTTGTATTAAAGAGTTAAAGCACATTTCTCCCAGTTTAATTTTAGAGGAGTTTATGGGCGCCAGTTAAAAAATGAACTATTAAGGCCTATTAATAAAATAACCACAAATTACAGTTGGAACACAGAACAAATTTAAAATTATAATTAACATTTTATTATATTACAAGAGTTAGTTTACAATTTTTACTCACCTTTTTTCTAAAAAGGGATTTATAGTGTTGTTTCACCTTTTGAAACCAATGTTCAATTAGGAATATCGCAAAAGTCTCTGATTGTACTTGAATACAAGTCTAACCTATTTCAGAATTCTTGTTGAATGTTCATACTATAGAATGGCGCACTTGATTAAAACCTCTTTCAAAAGTTACTCTGACTTAAATTGTCTGTTATTCTGTTCAGTAACCTGCAAAATAGCCTTAAAAACCAACGGAAAAAAGATTGCCCACCCCTAATTCTAAGTAATCTGTTGTGTTTTACCCAATGCTGTTTTCATAGTTTCACAATGCTACCGCAGTAAAAACTGCAACAAAAAAAAGGGCAAATTCCTGTCTTCAACATGTAGCCTATTGGAAGTGTGTTTAACTTGTGTTTATTTACCCTCCGGAAAGTAGTGTCCATAGCATGTACAGTGTATATAGATGGAAAAATTACCATTATATGGTATTTATATGTCCGAATTCTCAATTTACTAGTGTCTGTTATGCAGGGAATATGCAGATAATAATGCAGCCAAAGTGTTTTGTTCACCCATCCATCCACCATCCAGCTCCCTACAGCTTCTGTGCAGTATAAGAATATCATACTTCAAAGGCTAAGAAGACATTGTCAGTGTATGTATTTCAGGTAGCAATTAGGTTTCCTCCAAACCTTATCTGGAAGAGCACAATATAAACTTTTTTTTTTTTAGAAGACAGGGTTGAATATATGTTCATTAGTGAATACTTTTATCCAAACTACAGCACAATAAGTGTATACATGGCATAGTCTTGTTCCGAAATGTTTATCCCTGTTGCTCGATCTGTTCAAGCTTGTGATTTGCAATAATAAGATCACAAATGAGCCTGATCTCTGTTTATTGCAAGGCAACTAGGTGGGTTACTTTCATTCTTTGTAATCCAGTGAGATGTTTTTTAACAGTTGTTTTACAATTTGAAAGAGACAGCAATAGAAAAACAAGCCACACAAATAGAAAAGATTTCATTATTCTCCTCTCTGCCGTGAAATTGAGGCAAAGACTCACTGCCAGAGCGACAATATTTTTGTGGGGGAAAGTAAATTTGGGCACAACACAGTGCTACTGTTAAATAAACAGCATTTTCATACTGTGGTGTCTCTGTTTTTTCAGTTTTATTAGTTTTTTGTCTGTAATTATATGTTCATATGTGCATGTTTACATTTAAATCCAAGGAAAATCTGTCACTCTCTCTAGCATACGTACTCATTAACTTCCTTTCCTTGTGTCTTGGGATTTATTAAAGGTAAACAGAGCTAAACAAAGACAAACACTCGTAGTCCTCACCCAGAACAGTCCTTGGTATTCAATCGCTGGCGTGTCTTGTGGGTTTTCATCTCTTTATTGACTGCTCTGACAGCGCTCATACAGATGCTCCTCCGTGGTCTCTAATGCATTTAAAACCTTTAAGCTCAACACATGTTTGCCCTTTGCCCTGTGAGCACAACGAGCGTCTGTGTTTGTGAACCAGGAGCGTGTTTTGATGGGGCGCATCATGCCAGAGTTCAGCACCGGTGAGATGTTAATCTGACCTTTGACCCAATGAGAAAACACTGGGATGAAACACCATGCCAGTGATTTATAAAAACCTCTTCCTGTTTCCTGCTCATGCTGTGTCTGTGTATGCTCATATGTTCTGTTGTGCTTGTTTCTCTAAAAACAATGCATACATTTAAAGGTCCCACATTTTCCACTTTTCCAGTGTTTTATTTGAAGTGTTGATCCATAAGAAGATATATTTGTGGCTGTAAGTCCCAAAAATTATCTCAATGTAGTTTTACATCTCCTCTCTCAGGCTTTTTCTGGAGCTGTAGTATCAACAGGTCAGTGAGCCAATCAGAAGAGAGGAGGCTCTGATCTTCTTTTCTGATTGGCTGACTGTTTTCTGAGTGATTGAATAAAAACATAGCAGATTTCAGGTAAAACACTCAGCGAAACCAAATCCTGCAAGGTTTGGATGGTGGGTCCAGGTGGGCGGGGCTTGGGGCATGTCCGAGAACGGTGACAGCTTTGTTGTGACATCACAAAGATACAAAAGTCTTGACGGCTTGTTTTAAGGCTCAGTTTCTGAATACAGGCTGTGTGCATTTCTCTGTGGACTGAGGCTTTGACACTTTCAAAGTATTGATATAGAACCTAGACCTGATCTATAATCAAACTACACATGGACAGAGACCTTTATACTATATGGGACCTTTGAAATTCAGTGACTTCCCTGAACATCAGCTTAAACATAATGTGTTTTATATTTAAATTATTTATGATAGATAGATAGATAGATAGATAGATAGATAGATAGATAGATAGATAAATAGATAGATAGATAGATAGATAGATAGATAGATAGATAGATAGATAGATAGATAGATAGATAGATAGATAGATAGATACTTGTGCCTCAGGTCATATGTGCCTCAGATGGCTGGCCGAGCTGAAATGTGACAGCATCTCCATATGTAAACATCCCGTCCCACACAAATTATGCAGCAGCCCCTTGGGCAAGAGACCAGCAAGATCCATCATTCTTTCAAGTTTTATTCAAATCAGCCACTGCTGGTTGAAGTTATTATGGCCTCTCAAGGCTGTTAATGAGGTCAAAATGTGTAAATGTTTTAAAAAGCAAGAGACCGTAACGCGACACATTATCTTTCCCCCGCTTTGACACAGTCGGACTGGTGGTGTCGGTCGTATCATGTCTGAACTATAAAAAGGAAAAAAGAAAAAACAATAACTCTTCCCTCCAGTTGAGACGAATCCATATCCTTTTAACTAAATAACAGCTGTCCTTCCACCTCTCCTTTGTGTCACTATCTCCCTGTCTTCTCAGTTTTAATGTATTTATCTATGTATAGGCTATTAGACTTGCCCATGTATTAGTTTTATCCTTGTAAATATGCTCCTTCTGAAGTATATCTAAGAGCTAGAGCTCTGGGAAATGTGACAGAGGGATTATGAGATGACAGTGATCTCATTAATCTTTGTTCTTTGTTCTTCCTTTTTTATGTTTGTCCTTGTTCTATGATATTTGTGACTGTGATGTTTAAATCTAAATGGGGGATGTTTAAAGGGTAAGCTTGATGTAAATATGTGATGTTTTAGTTTAGAGCTCTGTCTGATGGTGCACTGGGTGAGGAGGTTACTTGCACTGGTGATGAGGAACAGGACTGAGAGTCTGCAGCCATGCTAGCAGCTCTGTGATGCTTTATTTAGCAGTGCTTTGGGCTTAATGCTAACATTAGCATGCTTTTATACTCACTGTAATGCTGGCATGATAATGATTAGCTGGTATAAAATTTACAGGGTTGGCAACATCGTTTAGCATGTTAGCTTGCTAACATTTGCTGACTAGCGCTAAGTAGAGCTGAGCCTGAGGAGAATATCATTAGTTTTGAACATTTTTGGGCAAACACCTGAGAAATGTACAGCATCTTCTCGCCACCTTGAACATCTTTCATGGCAATCCATCCATATTTCCATCACAACCAAAATTGTCAATCCTATGTTGGCGTTGGCGAAAAGTCTCTAGGGATTACCAAAGCCAGTTGGATACATCCTGCGAGGAACATGATGCCACGGTTTCCTTTTCAACAGTTCATTTATTCATTGCCACCCACCTGCCTTTTTTCCTTTGCCACTAACTCTCTTGTCATTCCAGATCCAGCCATGCCCACCTGCCCTGCTGCTACCCCAGCCTTTCTCTCCCAATCACCTGAGTCCCACACCCACCTGCTCCCCTGGTTCCCTTTTCCCAATCAGCCCCTCAGTACTTATATACAACCCCAGTTTCATTCACCCTTTGCAAGTGTAGTCTGGTGTGCTGTACCTGCTGTAGCTCTTCCAGCCATGCTTGACCTTTGCCTCCTTTTTTGGATGTTAAGGGATGGACAAAGGCAAATGTTTATGGATCTGTCCATCCATTTACCTGCTGAGCTTTTGACCACCTGACTGCCCAGGGCCTTTTGTTTGCTTCTTTGTTTTGAGAATTCAAGTAAAGGTGACCTGCTCTATTACATCTTCTGAATCACCCTTTTGAGTCCTACCTATATTCTGAACCGTGATGCGACCTATCCAATGGTACCTGAAACATCTCAGTCTGAAGCAAAAGCATCAAACTGCCGGTGATGTTAATCATCTGGGGATCATCAATCTGTTTGGTCATCCCCTGAGATTGGGATTAGTCATCTGGGAACCACGAATGTCTGTAACAGTTTCCATGTCAGTCCATACAACAGCCAAGAAGCGCAACCTTTAAGGTTTGCAAAACAATGCCAAGATGCACCATCCCTCCATATGAGCTGTTTTGTATGAGATAACGCCAAAAGCATCACATGTGGTAAATCAATGTAGCGAGTGCCACCTGTCACCTTTATTTCTCTATGCGTTTCTCTGTGTCCTTTCTTTGTCGAAGTGGAAGAAAACTCTCCAAATATCCCTGGCAATCTCCTCACTATCTCATCACACACTCAGCAGGTGGACAGAGGGCTTTGTGACTGTGACTGTTTTTCCATCAGCGAGGATTACCTCAGTGTCTGCATTCGACACAGGCACGGACCTGAGGAAAAATCTGTCTGATGCTCTGGGGGAAAAAGTGAGTCGCGTTTAGTACAAACACACTTGCTCTCTAGTGATGATGGAGTTATTGTATAGAGGCGTCAGACACAAACGGTAAGACAATAGCATGCAATTCAATACCACCACAACAAGACAATCTACACAGGTTTCTGAAATGACTGTAGAGTTAATAAACACCTCTCTGACACAGCCGCAATGAAAACAATACAGGGCTCGCAAAGGCTGTGTTTATCGCAGGGGAAGCTGGTCTGAAACACAACATTGTGCAGCTATAAATCACCTGCACTTTAGCAGCAGGAGTTAGCATTTAAATTTCATCTGGGAAAATTGATGCACTGTAAAGGTGTGTAAGAAATCACTCACTGTTTGCTACATAGTGCATTACATTTATCGACTGCCATTGAGTGTCCAAATTCTCAGTGTAAAAGTCAAAGCAGGGTCACACATTACACAGTACTGCGGAGCTGATTATATTAATATGATCTTAGTCCTTAAAACTGATTGGACCAAGTCTGTTCCAGTCTGGCTTGTCAGTTTTGACAATTATGGCTTAAACTCGTGAAGTGTTGAAAGATTCTACATGTTTGCCTTATTTTTTAAATCTTATTTCTAAGGATTTGATATATGGTACCAGATATAGCATAAAGTTCATTTTCATCCGATCTAGTTGCTGCATGTTGTTCCCATATTTACAACTAGAATCAGGACACTGGCGTCTTATTGGCGAAAATATAAAAACAAAACTGTCCAAAAATAGGTTTGCAATCTGTAGCTGGGTTGCTTTTGCAGTTTTGCACAAAATAGAGGCAATTTTATATATTTTTTTTTTTTTTTTTTAGAAAAGTCGACAAAACACAATTGCAAGTGGTCTGTGTTTCCATTGAGTGATGTTATGCGAATAAATCTGGGTTTTCGCCTCTTGTGATATCATTCCAATGGATTTCCAACAGTCTGCCTCTGTGTTGGAACTGGCTCCCTGTGGTAGGATACAGCAGGCGCCATGATTTATTGCTTCTCCTGAACAGTCTGAAGAACCACCTGATGCGAGCGTATAATTCTTTATGTGACATTTGAGAGTTCTTTCAAAAGCACGTGTTTCCATTACTCGTTTTTTAAGTTTAAACTGCACATCACAGCAGGTTAATTGAAACAAACCTTGTGATGTGCAACATCACTTTCAGGTGACGGTTTCTGCAGTAGTATGGGTAATGTTCAGGCAACTTAAAGTCATTCTAGGATTAGATTGGATGTGGATCCAGACACCCAAGTGTTATGTCAAATCTACCATCCATCCATCTTCTGTATCCACTCATCCTGCCCAAGGTCACAGAGGCCTGAAAGATCAGCATGGATGGGGATGCATCAAGGAACAACCTGGACAGATCTCTATTTATTTATGGGCAGACGAAATAATGGTCGTCTATTGTCGACAAACCAGTCACACTCACAGTCTGTGGAAGGAAACCAACATAGACAGATGGAGAACACACAAACTCCCATTATGTTACGGAAAATGTATGAATGTAACTTGTGATTCCCAACTGACCCAAAAAGCGAAAATAGCATCCTTATAATCATCCCGACTCTAATTGCAACAGTACACCTTTTTGCTTTTCTAATATTCTTACGTTATATATGCTGTGAAAAGGCTCAGTGGACAGTTTATAAAGCAGCCAGAACATATTCACATGCCCTCGAGCAAGGCAGTCAGCCACACTACTACTGCTGACCCAGTTCAGGGTCAAGCGGTTGAAGTCTGAGATTGTTTTCATTGGGGAATATCTGATCTGTGTAGGTGGTTAACAGGGCATAGCTGAAAAGCAGCAGGATGCAGGCTCAGCAAACTCTCCCTGGATAAATAAAGGTTTGAAAAAAAGAAAGACAGGAGTGTGTGTCAGATAGATGGATGGCAGGGTTAGGTGTTTGGGACACCGAGACAGTTGGGAGCGCACCTCATTGACTGCCCTGCAAACAGACAGCTCGAGAAATGAACTGGACTCAGCCACTATTGAATAGAGCTCAATGGTCTGCATCACCGCTGGGGATTTCTACACACACACACACACACACACACACACAAAGGTTACTGCACACCCAAGTACCGAAAAAAGTTTCACCAGGACAGATGCATGTGTGAATTGACTTGAACTTCTCCTCAACTACTTGAGACTTGAGACGTGATTAGGACTTTGTCTGAGACCTCACTTGGATTAAGTACAAAAACAGCTCTGGCAGGTAAAGGTAGAATGTGGCAGGTGAAGAATCGCATTTCCTCCCTTGCAACTGCCCTGTGGCTGCTAGCTGAAGACAGTTACTACACCGGGAAGATCACAGCTTTGAATGGCTGATTCCTGTGTCGAAGGACGGCTCCCATCAAAGGGTTGCACCCAACAAAGGTGCTGCCTTTTTTTTTTTTATGTTACTATAGTACTGATGCGCCAAGCCAACCACAAGCAGCCTAGGCTGACTGATCAAACAGTTTGCTTCACCTCATATCTTTTGTTAAAAGTTGCCCTACAGCCAACAGTGAGCTGACAGGTGATATGAACAGAACTCTACGGAGGAAAAAAACATCTCTCTGTGCCTCAAAGTGAAAGTCTAACGATAATCCCAAAAAAACACGTCAAGAGCCAAGACGTGATAAAACAAACAGAAACAATGGTCTTGTTGAATGCTGAAAAAAATAAAAACGGAAAATGTCAGATCATTGTTTGTCCTTTGGAACATTTATAAACTAGTTTTTTTTTGTTTTTGTTAATCATTGTGCTCTTGTGAGTGTTTTTACCGGTGGGGAACTAACATACTAGCATCTTAAACACTTTAAATGCTGCACAATATTTTTTGTTTTCTAATTCTAATTTTGTAATTCTTCTCTTCTCACTCTAATTTTTATTTTTCTGTCACATTTGCTTCAGAACTTAAAATTAGAATCACAACGCCTTTACTGTCAATGTAAACTCTCTAAGCAACATTGGTGCAGAGGAAAAAAAGACGGACAATCAACATCAAAAAAACACAGATTCTTTCTACTAATAAAAAAAGATATAATAATAAATACACTAAACATACACTAAAATATGAAGGTGAGGGTAAATATGGTGGTGCACATGATTAAATAGCAGTGTGAGATGAATGGTGAAATGTAATGGATAGCGTTATACAATCAGATCAACAAATCACATTTTGATTTATAGTGGTTGTGACCAAAAATCACTGCCGTAGGCCGTCCTGAAGGCTCAAGGCCAGAGCTATCTCATTTGTTTTCAGCGTTGAGTTGAAGGCTCAGCTCTAATACTCACAGTTCACCGCCGGTTTTTATTTATTAAGCAGTTACTTGCTTGTTTGGTTTTTTTTTTCGGGTGTAATGGTTGGCTCCCTAATTCTAGGCGGCAGCAACCTAATCACTGTTTCAGTCCGCCACTAGTAGCTCAATCGATAAGATGTGTGATCGATAAGAAGAGCCTTAAACTTTTGCATAGCAATGAATTTGGTTCTGACCCATTTGTAGCCATCAAAGGAGGCGAACCCCCAAACCCGGCCACTCCTGAGCCCCTCGGAAAGAGCTCTGAGCTGACATTCCTTTGATGAATAAAAGTTGAAAATACACAAGCCAAGTGCCTCACACGCAGCCAACTACAGATCACACACAGTGAAATCCCCCAGCTCACCTCCTCGAAATCCACCTTGCACAAATACCAGCGAGAGATAATTCTCTTATTTTGCCTCACTGCAGTTCGCCCGATTTGTGTCCGCCTGAAAGATCTACAGACAATCTCCTCGCCTGCTCTGGGGGAAAGTAAGTGAGAGTCACTGAAGTGTTTTTTTAAAACACTTAAACCCCGGCGAGAGGTGCAGGCAGGGAGGTGAAGAGGCGGCGGGTTGAGGAGGCAGGAGTTGGCTGGCCTCCGTGGAGGTGACAAAGATGCCGGCTCAGCCAAGAGGCACTCGACTAAGTACAGAAAACTGGGAGTTGGGATGGAGTTAGATAAGACAGACATCCAAGCCCCTGAACTCAAGCTCATCCACACAGAAAAGGGGTTTGGAGGTAGAGATTATGTCTGATGGGAAACATGCAGGTAGCCTCCGGCTCTGTTCTCGCTATTGTTTGTCTTTAGCGTTATCTTTCTATTCTTACACCTCGCTGATGGACCCCAACGCACACGCAAACACACACTGTGAAGTCACATGAATGATATTAATGTCATGGTTGACCCCTACAGGATAAAGAAAGAATGTAGCTTGAAAAAAGAACGTGTCTGCTGCTCTTGATTCAATTCTGATTCTGGAACTGCAGGATCCAGATCTAACGCTCATTATTATCATTATTATTACCATCATCATCATCGTTACTATTGACAATGCCATTGCCTATGGGTATAACTGTTATTATTTTCACTATAACAATCAACAACCAACTGTATAAACAGCATCCAACACTGGACGGATACTGACATTTTAGGATTTTTCTTTTTAAGGTTACACCATAATACTCCATCTAGAAAGCAACTCTGACCTTTGTGATGGGATTACATTCATAGTTTTATATATATATTCAAATTAAGCAATTGCAGAAGAGGAAAATATCACTCAGCATGGTGGAAGAATATAAACACTCAAGTAACACAGAAAAAAGATGCAATAAAAATAGTAGAAAACGATGCAATGATGAAATTGTGCCACCTGATATTTACACAGGCGTCCTCTCATTCAGAGGTGTGTCAAGTCACCCACATTTCCCCGCCGAGCTCCTATGTTGCAAAATGAGTTTTTAAAATAGGCTAGCTTGACCTCATCACTGCTGAGAATCCTGTCCTGAATAATAGCACTTCACCTCAATTAATATGCAACCGGAAATGTCATTTATTATGTATAGCCATGGTCAATAACTTCCTGCTGTTTGTTAGAAGCTCCGTTTGAAAACGAGTGAGAGCTGATGGCTCCAATACTAATGTCTGTGTCTGATAATTATCATGGGAGGCAAAGCCATTCTGTTGCTCTTCATTGCTTCTTGATGTATGTAGCGTGTGAGAGCTTCACACATTTTGATCTCACCCTCTTAGCTAAACTTGTCCGTGTAATGCAGGGCAGGTTACCACGGTGATGCTTTGTTTTACTGCTAAGCCTGGGTTTCTGGTTATTCTCGCTTTGTGATACAGACACAGAGAAAATCATATTGCATATTAACCCATAAAGACCCGGACCCATTTCTACTGCAAGGAAAATTAAGGGGGGCATAAAACAGATTAAATAGAGCACATAGAACACATTTCTAAAAAGTTTTTCAAAATTCCGCCACTAGGTGGCAAAGATCTCAAAAGTGACTTAGATGTCACTTTGGTCCTAAAATAGTTAAATTATATGTTAAACCTTAATCTTAATTTGTTTAAAATAAATCAGCCTGAGAATGTATTTCTTTGTCTTTTTATTTGTATATCCTCAGATCAACATCCAACAACATAAATATCATCTGAATAATGAAAAAAAAAACTCTTTGTAGGTTTAGTCTAGGCATTTTCTCAGATCAACAACAAGAAAAGTACCATCTGAACAATGATGCCTCATAGAGTAGGTTTAACTGCTTATCTTAATAATTATGGAAGGAAATGAGATGAATTTGATGATGTTGTCGGCGAACACTTTCTAGTTCTGGCCTGTTGGAAGAGTTTCACACAGCTTGAGCACCACGTCTCCTCCCATGCCAAGTGTGGTTCTTTTCCCAGTGCCACCTTCATACACCTGAAAATCACAGAGGATTCCTGTGGAAGTGCAACGGGCCCAGATCTGAATCCCCAGGGATGGGGCTTGCTCTTGACATACTGCCTTTTTGGGCTGCGCGTTCCTCTGAAAGACACTATTTGCTCATCAATAGAATTGTACTCTTCTGGGGTGATTTCAAGACATTGTTTGCGGAACATATCAAGCCATGGACGGATCTTCCAGCACTTGTCCCCTTCTTGCCTGTTTGATGAATCCGTATTGTCAGCGAAGTGAAGAGATGCGAGGAGGGTCTGAAAACAGTTGTGTGACATGTTATCAGCTACCATGGCACACCTTGTGTTGTTTTGCCAGTGGGTACGGTTTCCTGGAAGCTGGCAAAGACCCATGCACAGGTACATGCCAATTAGGATTTCCAGCTCCTTGACTGTGGTGATCACATTCTTGAGCGTGTCAGAGGTTTGGACACTGTACAGATTGGTTTGCTCCATCACTGACTCAATCATCTCTTCTGTAATGAACCTCCTGAAGTACTGCAGGGGAGTGGGAAGCTCATCTGGAGGTGTGACACTCTCTCCTTTGAAGGTGCAGTCAGGGGCTTCAAAAGGTTTCTTTCTCCAAGAGAACTTATTTTCTTGGCCAGTAGGATGTTTCTTGGTTGAGGTACTTGATTGAGGCACTTCTCTTGGTTGAGACACTTCCCCTTCTGGTTGAGGTATTTCCTCTTCTGGTTGAGGCACTTCCCGTTCTGGTTGAGGCACTTCCCCTTCTGACTCGCATTCAGACTCACTTGACTCCTGATTCAAGGGAGTGTAATCTGGATCTTCGACCGGATCTTCTTCATCTGAGCTGGTACCACCAAATCCCTCAATCTCGCTTTCATCTCCGTTCTGAATCATGTCCAGAATCAACTGGCTATGCTTATCCCAATCCCATCTCTTTTCCCTGTTCATCTAGAGAGAAAAAATGGTAAATATTCATGCCTTGCCTGATGTCATGATGTAGTCCTAGACCTGCCATTTTAGTAGCTAGCTACTTGGTGCCCAACAGGTCTTATTGCAACCCATGAATAAAATTATATAACTGATATTGGTTCAATTAAGCTAGAATAAACAATATATAACTAAATATAATTGAATCAGCCAAGTAAACTGATCAGATCATGATTACTTTTCTTATTGTGAAACATAAGTCACAACAATTTTTTTCAACAGTTTTTAGGCTAATTGCCCGATGTGACATTTGTGTCACACCAATATTTAATTGATCGTTTTATACAAAGTTCTTCAAGAAATGTGTAAACAATAGTTTATTTTTAACAAACAGCATGATATTTAAACACTGCAATCCTTGAATTGGATAAATCTTACCTTTTAGCCTCAGAAAGATCAGCTTCAAATTAGCTAGGTAGCTGGTTTTTCCAAATGCAAATTTCAGTCAAGTTCAGTCGGTTGGTATGGAAACACATGATCACCCCACTGGTCACATGACCTATCATAAATGCGCTATAGGTGTTACTCTGGGACTTCATGAGTGAAAACTCAAGGATTAACTTAACATGGAACCATCCAGAGCATTAATAGGGCGTGAGACAACCGTGTCACAGTGGGTCCTTATGGGTTAAAGGGTAACTAAACACTAGATCTAAATAATAACAAATACATTTTTCTGAGGGAGTAAATTCCATGAACAGTGATTATTAATAGACTGTCTATTGATCCTGATCCCATTTAATTTAAGCATCTATTGCAAAATACATTTTATTTTCATAGGAGTAAATTAAGTTTTGTTCTGTTGACCCCAGTTGCCTGTTTATGTCATGTTCATCCCACATATGATCCATAGGAGTCTCTCCTGAAATAGCGCCCCTAGCCTGGCGCCGGGCCTCGGTTGTCATGGTTACAATTATAAACACGCCATTGTACCGGAATACCGATCGTCGCCGTCGTTACTATAATATGGGTGATTTGGGTTAAAATAAGTACTTCTTCAACAGACGATCTTCGTTGTCATGGTTACAACAATAACAATGTGGTTAACTTTGCTGAACTTTGTTCATGGATAAAACAAACTGCTACTTTCACACGGGAGTCGAAACACCGCTCTCCTCATATTCCTGTGCCTTGTTGACCCATCCGTCCACCACAACCTTTATATTACATCACCGTACTTTTCCCTTCGCTCCTGTCATAATTATTACGACCACTAGATGTCACCTAGCAACCTAGCAAGTAACCTATGGGCTCGTTTTTTACAGGACCGCCTCTTTCAAACCGAATGAGGATAAACAACGATTTGAGGTTAGCTTATTAATGCTAACACCACCCGCTAACTGGGCAAACCAATGTTGTTAGGACTAACATGTTAGCAAACAGTTGTCTGTTTACACACCCAGCAGACACATGGCAACACTATCACAGATGTTAACAACCCAACATCTCTCCTAGCTTTGGGAGAATTTATGCTTTTGGTGTTGAAGTGGAATTTGCCCTTTTTTTACTGGGCAGTTAGAAAACCCATTTCCACAAAACATTTCTGCATTAGTGGGCAATAAAACGTAATGTTTCCCCGCTCCAATCCGGACTTGATTATTACCAACTAATTGCAGCGCGGATGAAGACCACAATTTTCATTTGTACTCGGTGAGTAAAGTGCGACATTTAATTATATCAGCAGTATTTCTTTAGCTAAACGTGAACACTTGTTTTGGGAGTCAATAAGGCTATAAAGCAAAAGGTCCATACACGGTTGGTCCGGGCGGCGCACAGGTTTCATTTACAAAACTAAATATTCCGTGCTGTTAAATGCACTGCACTAATGCATTCATTTCCTTTGTCCACTTCATCCTATTCAGGCTCATGAAGGTAGAGATGGTCGTGGAGTCTACCGGCATTAATACCAATATCACACCACTTAAAGCCGTGCCCAGATGCATTGAGGGCTCCAGTGTGGCTCTGGGATTCACATCCAAAACATGAAGATGGCAGACAGCAGTTATAATCATAAATTGATAGAAGTTCTTTATCTTTAATACCTAAGGAACCCATACATTATCCATATTGTTTTTGCCTTTCATACTGAGAACGAAATCATTGAAAGCTATTTAATTCATTGCTGATACGATGACAGTTACAAAGCACTCGGTGCTACAACAGCACAGCGCTCACATCTATCACAGATTACCTCTGATTATATAAAAATCTCATTGCATAATACTCTCGAATTCAGACCAGCCATGGGGAATGATGATATAAAGTTTGTTGTTTTTATAACTGGAACGCTTATTGGTTCAATTTCTTTTATTCCACTGAATCTTGTCGACACAATCAAATAAGGAATCCATGGCACACACAGTTTCGTGGTGCATCAACCGAACAAAATACAATAATTATATAATGCAATACTGCATAATGTAATTTTTAGGCCACAGCCAAGTCTGCATCAGATGTACTGATTTAACATGGGATGATTTCCTAAAACACATCTAAACAAATAAAATAAAATGTATTCAACTTTTGTATCCTTACATTAAAGTACAACAAATACTGTGCTGTTGAGATAGTGGAACAAAGAAGGAATTATGTCTGTTGATGTCCTTGTTGTAATTGTAGAGTACAAGCTGTATAAAGCAGTATTAGGTGTTGAAGCGTACAGAGGAGGAGAAAGGACCGTGAAGGAAACAACCGAATGCGAGAAGATTTGCAAGTTAAAAAATGTTCTCAGCTTGTTGGTTTGTCATCACTGATACGCAAATGACGAGGAGACGAGAATGTAGGAAACAAACATGGTATCCCCAGGGAAAAGGGTGGGCGTGTGTGTGTGTGTGTGTATATATGTGTGCACTGTCATTAAGCAAAGATGTGTGATTCCCCCTCCTCCTCTTCAAAAGAACCCCCGACGACAGCTGATGGCTTTATCTGGCTCGTCTCCCCTCTCAATGACTGAGGCTCCCTTTTGAGCTAAAATATTCAAACTGAGTCGCCTCCTTATTTCCTCTTTGAAATTATAGTTTTCAGAAAACATCACTTGCACCAGATTTCCCATATCATCATATGTTAATGTAGACTCCTGCGTGTTACTGTCTGCAAAATGGAATCAGTCGTTGCCATTTCAGCCCAATAGAATTGACGACAATTGGACAAACTATCCATCATTTATTCTAATTCACATAACTTCATCTAACTACATATTGGATTAATTATGGACACACTGTAATTAGAAATTTAAATTAAAAGTGAGCCGACTAATTATGAGTTTTTGAGAGGTTTTGAAGAAAGCATTGTTAATTATAATTTAAGCAACGTTTCCAAATAACATAACAATGCAGTTTAAAGTGGCAGGCTTTTCTTGTGTTTTGTGTTCGGCTTGTTGTTGCAGTGCCTGATGCTGTTTTTCATGGCACCACCCAAAACTGGGCTGTCAATCAAGCCACATTGTGATGTCTTGTGCTCTGAGTAGTTTTTGTTGCTAAAGTTGAGCGCTCTTCTTCAGTTGTTGTGACTCATGGTCACTAGAAACGTCTTGGGCTGCACTTAGAAAACTATAGAGAGTATAATTTGAAGTTTGACCACAATACTTTCCAATGAACAGAGCCAGGAAAAGCTTATTCAGGCAAAGAGGGTGAAACCTGGGAGAAGCTGGGGTGGAATGAGTGAGACATCTGCCAATCAAGGAAACACACTCCCGAGTAAGTGTCTGCTACATGCTAATGGCTCCATGGATGATGACGTTGGATTGTTAGCTGGTTAGTTAGTTCGTCACCCACTTTGGTCCAGAGGGAAATGTTGCGGAGACATTCCTTGGAAGATGAATCCTAATGACCCTGGATTGTCATCTAGCCCCATCATTAGGTTTTTTATTTTGGTGGGGGGGGTTCAACAACTACTGCATGGGTTGCCATGGTATTTGGTACAGCACTTCTAGTTTAATATATATTTCTGGAGGCAACCCTGCTGACAAGTAGAAAACATGTATTTGTTTCCTTTATAGATGGTTATTATTTGAATGATTCATTTATTCTAGCTGACAAATTCCTTGATTGTGATACTCCTTGAAATGTATTAATGCATGTGTTCTTCCAGACCACACAGAGCCCACAGTCCACTGCACAAAGAAAACATTTGATTCAATTATTCAAATATCTTTGTGTATTTATGCGTACAGTATAATCGTACTGTACTCTTTGAGAATTATTCTTGGTGTCATAGCTGATTACATGTTAAACAGTTATCTGTAAATGATCACGTTTACAACCTGCTTATCTCACTGTATCTTTGAATGACGGCTGCAAGCAGCCCTGTTGATGGATGATAATTGGCCTGTCTGGTTTCTTAAAGGCTGCCAATCTCCCCACAGCTGTCATCTCCCTCCTGATGAATCCATGTGACACCCACTTTATGAAAAGTGTGATTATATTTGAGCAAACAAAACAATCCCCTTGTGAGATGTGTTAATCAGGCACAACCTGTTTTTCTAATGTCCAAGGGAACGTCTTATTTTATCCGCCAGTCAAAATGACAGAGAAACACTAAGAGGAGACAAGTGAACACAGACCGGTGTGGCAGTGCCAGAACCAGCAGCTGCTGGTCAGTGGAGGTTCTGGTGTTTTGGCAGGGGAAGCTGCGACACTGATGAAATGAAGGGAAGGCATGTGCTCTCGCATTTCTGTCCAGCACTTTAAACAGATAGAGATAAAAGACACAGTGAACCAACGACTGAAGAGGGACAAATATGGGATGTGGCATCTTTTTTTTCAACCACAATAAAAAACCACAATCTTTATACAAAGACAGATTTTTTAAAAACGTCCGACACTGGCCTGAACAGTTAAAAATACAAGCTGATGGTGGCAAGTAATTTTGAATATATTCTTTTCTTCTTTTTATGTTCTGTTCTTATAATCTTTTCTTTTAAATTGGTTAAATAACATGGCAAACAAGGGGTGACACAGAAGACACAGTGACTTAAACATAAAACAGACTGACAACATAACAAAGGACAGTTACATGGGGTTTATACAATAATATCTAGGGGTGAAGATTGGATTAGGTGGATTAGTGTGTAATGAATGTGATCAATTCATTTATCACACACATTTACAGGTTCCATAATTTCTGTTTGTTAGCATTTACACCTCCAGCCACCAGGCGGGGCTTTTTTCGGAGGTAACTTATAGAATTGTACTTAAGGAGGTTTATGTTATGTAAGACGGAAACAAATGGACTCAAGTGGACTTTACTGGAAAAGCAACTGGTGAGCTATGAAAAGCGGTTTTCCGTTGCAATCCATCCAGTAATGGTTGATGCTGCCATCCCTTGAGCCGCTCCTCTGGCATGGCTAAATAACACTAAGTAGCATGATTGCTTGTTTATTTGCAATATCCATCAGTCCATCCATTCATTTCCAAGCTATTATCCACATCAGGGTACAGGGCGGTGGCTGGGCAATCTTACAGCCCCAGACATCCTTTTCGAAGCAATCTCCTCCAGCTCTTCCTAGAGAATCCCTGCAGACTTCTGCAGAGATTAGTCCCTCCAGTGTGACCTGGGTCCGCCCTGTCCATCACATACTTCCAAACTAGAGGCCCCCCGCTGGGCCTCCTTCATTGGAGCCACCTGCCTGCCTCTCGATGTGATAGTGAATGGAACAGTTTAGGATTTTTGATGAGAAAAAAAAAAGGAAAAAGGAAATGTGTCCCGCACATGCACAATATAACAAGCCTGGAAATAAAACGCCTTGTTTTTGTTTTGGGATGAGTGTTTGTATGAATATGCATGTGTGTATGTGTGTGCTGACTCCAATATGACAACACACCTGCTGCTTTCCTTTAGCTGTACCACGCACAGTCTAAATCAGGACGTATGAAGCCTCATTACATCAGAAAACCTACCACTAATCCATCTGCTAATGTAGTCAAAAGCCGCCCAGTCACAGACAGCAGGACCCAATTATCTTACTCTGGTCCGGCACCATCACATTATCATTTTGCTGGTGTCACATCCGTGGCAACTTCCCACTGTTATTTGTCTCCGCCGTCCCTGCGCTGAGCTACTGGAGCAGAGAGACTGGGGAAATTGAAACCACACAGGTGTGCTACCATTGTGGCTCGATACAGTCTGCGAGGGGACTCAATTTGTCTTCTGAGCCCATTAGAGTGATCAAGGTGAAACTGAGCAGGTGTTCAGACACTGGAAGAGTTCATTTCCAAAACAGCCCATTATCCATTTTGTAGACTGTGAGTATGCAATTATCTGCTGTCCATCATTTTGTGTGTGTGTGTGTGTGTGTGTGTGTGTGTGTGTGTTTGTGTGTGTGCATGTGCTTAATTGTTTTGGTATTAGAAAATATTTTGTGACTGGGGCTTTTTTTTTTGATAGGGGGAAACAAATCTTCCATTTGTCCCCCTCAGCTGGGGGGCAGATGTTTTACATCACCCACTGTACACAGATGTTTAGTCTGTGGGCTGCTGTGTCAAGGCCTCGGCTCAATCGTGGCTCTCTGCTGTCCTCAGGCTGCTCGTCTGCTATTGACATTGCGTGTAATTGATGACCTCTGAGTTTGCTTCGCACTCTTCCCACAGATGCTTCACATAGTCACACGCTACACACTAGCGATGCACGAGTCAACCCATAACCTGCGGGTGAAAAAAGGTACACTTACTACAAATGATCTCGATTTGGGCAGATGGTGATGGTGGATTTAGTCAATACATGTTTTTTACAGTGTCGATAATGGGCTTCCTCCGAGTGCAATCCATAGCTTTCATTTTTACCTCATTGCAACAGATGACATGGCCGACTTAATCAGAGGAAGTTCAAAAAGAGGCGACGTTAACGCTGCACGCAAAAGGATAATTAATGGGAGCTACGACACCATCGCAGACGACGTTATCTGCTCGAGTTGTGAGGCACTGTACAAACATGATGGTCATAAAATATGTACATCAAACCTGACAAGGCATTCATATCTAACAAGCCCACTCACTCTCAAGCTCCACCAAACCATCCCATGATGTCAGATCTCATGAAGACCAAGGTACCACAGGCAGCTTCAACATCGGATCACATACAGTGCTGATGCGTCAGTTCGTCATAGAAGACTGGAAACCATTGAGTCGAGTGATTTCCACTGTAGAGTTCAATGCGACAATAAAGAAAGATGCCGTGTACATACACAAACAAATCAGCCGGGAACTTTTAGAAGTCGAAGCTGAAGGCCTGTCAAAAGTCGTCTTTCTAAGTGATCAGGGAAAAGTTCTTGTCCCCCTTTAAAGATCCATCAGAAGATATTGAGGGTGACCACTACCCGACAATCAACACAGCCCCTGTTCTGGCACTATAGGCTGAAAAGGACATTGTGAGCCTCTGTGCGGGGGATCCAGGCTACATACAACAGTCCCACAGCCATGCAGGCTAAACGAGAAGTATATGATCACTTCCTCCCACAAAATTGCCACTTTCCTCTCTCCATGTTTCAGATGAATGAAATTGCTCCCGCCAGATGAAAGGTTGGCAGCACAAGCCGAAGCCCTGAGACTTACAACAGCCATCATCCCAACAGCCCTGCAGGCCCAGTCTGAGCAAACTGGTCAAGGTGGGCTGAGCTTCAACATGTAGCACTAAATCTTCCGCTGTCAGACAATCAGCCCCACAATTTTAGATACTTTTTTTTACCAGACGAGATGATGTATAATATTTAAGCACATACTAGATGCCACATAAAGTAAACATTTGTAGCACTAATGGAGGAGACAAGTACATCAAGCATCCTAAGGAAGGAGGGAGGCTCTGGAAGGTTTCCTTAATTTACATATTTTTGATGATGACACAAAAGTGAATGAGTAAAGTGATACATTGGTTATTGTTACATTGGTGCATTAATATCCAGGTTATTGATGCATCAACCACGTATGTGCACTCATTGTTCTCACTAAAGTAGGTGTTGCTGCTGTTTTTCTTCTGTGTCTCTGTGGACGTCCTTGTCGTCTACTACACCCTCTCCTTGTACATAAGCGCTCCAGGTGTCTCTATATAGAGCAACGTTTTTTTTTTTTGTCACTTTAAAGCTCTAATATTGAATTTCTTCAAGTTTATTTGACATTGTCTTTAAAGCATTTCTTCTGTCCGTCTGTGGCTCACTTGCCATCATTCCTCTGGGAGAAGAGAATCTGTTTGGAGAGGTGCGAGTTTGATGTACGGCTGACATGGCCTGTCAATCAAAGCTGAAGCCGCATAGAAGGAGATGCTTTTCATGTTGGCCTACTGCAGAGAGGCACACACACACACACACACACACAACACACACACACACAGTCACTCAGGTGTAGATCTGCAAACCCGGATGCACAGAAGCCTGTAGACACGCATGCAGTGAGGGATGAAAACAACTCACATACATCTGTCATTCCCTGGAGTATTGTCCCAGAAACACCCTCTGCCCTGCCCTGAGATATTTCTACACACACACACACACACACACACACACACACAAAACACAAAAACAATATCGCTACATACATCTTCGCTACAGCAACTAGAGGCAGCACCAGCCATCAGTCCTCGCTCTCTAGTGTTCCACCCTACTGTCATCATCCAATTACCAGCTCACGAAGCAATGAATCAACCAATCAGCGCAGGCCAGGGGCTGTCCAAATATTGCTCTGCTCTTGCTGACAGAAAATAAACTGTAAGAAGAAGAAAAAAAAGAAGATCAAATTAAATCAAATGGAATGCAATACACTTAGTGTGTTGTCCAAAGCTTTAGCAAGGATGATGTTCTCAAGAGTAATTCGCCGGAAAGATGTAAAGAAAAATATTGGTTGAGGATTTAGAAAGACTTTCAGCTAGCAAGTTTGGTTTCCCCCAAAAAATGCATTCAGTATCTCACTCCGAAAATGAGAATAACATAAACAGTCACAATCACATGCATTTTCCCATGAGCAGTCAGTATTGATATTTATACAGAACTGCTAGATTTCTGATCAACATATATATTACCTATACTACTTTTCTAATAATATATTAATATATGGACACAGAACATTCAACCACAAGCTGCCAGTTGTTTGTTTGTTTGTTTGTTTCCTAAAAACATGGCTGTGTTTACCAAAGAACAAGGTACATACGTTGATAAAATGTAAACAGTATATAATTGAATTCATGCATTTATTTATTATGTAACACTACAGTACAACCCCTCATGTCAAGTGGTAGTAAACATACTTTTAGTTTGCTACCAGGGGGATACTGCAAAACAACCTGCATCAGTCAGTGTTTATTATCATATGCGCAATTAAAAACAAGTTTACCTGTAGCATTAAATTCTGCCACTCCTAATGTCATCTATCGATAAGGAAACATATAGTATAAAAATGAAGTATAAAAATAAAAGAAAAACAATACATAAAATATCAGGAGAACACTATGTACAATAACAGTAGTAAACACAACACTGTAATTACCTTATCAACTCGTTATGGCTAACGGGTTAGCTCACAGTTGCCTATTTGCATACTCTGCAGATATGGAGCAACATTAGCATTCATTTAGAGAGATGTTTTTGGCCACTTGATTAATTTGAGACCAATATTTATTCTACTTTAAGCTCTGTTTTTAGTCTGGTTCTTTAGCTGCTAAATGCTAAACAGTTCACCAGCTAGTCGCTAGCTTTGTCAGTCTGCCGTTTGGTGCTGCTCAGGTAGCATACAATAGATCTGTCAGAGCTTTTTACCTGATATATAAAGCTTCCTGTTGATGAAAGCAGAGACGGTGGTTCAAAGTTAAAGCATTAAATTATGCAAAAAAACAACAACACACAATTAGCTGACAGGTGCTAAAAAAAAAGCTAGAGCTGAGGGGAAATTGAGCCTGATGATAATTCTGTGTGGGTCAATACAAGTGACCTTTCACGTTACACATCACGTCATGTGACACTATTGTTCTTGTAAAAATATCAAGTGCAGCTTTAATTCTTTTTCCTTTTAGGGAGTAAATAAACATGTGAACATTAAAAGAAAACAACATACAAAATGACCACAATGTCTAAAGGAAATGAAAAAGAAAAAAGACATCGTTTGAATTCTGCTTGCTAACTGAAGCCTAGTGAATGCTTTAATATGCTTTGACAGGAGCTGCACCATCAGGTAGTCATAGGGCCCATTAATGCTGATGTGGTGCCGTGGCAGTGGAGTTCACCGCGGCAGCACTCAGACTTTCGTTATAAAGTCAAGACTCTCACAGACTCTCAACCCAGCAGTGAGAACGCTGAGCAGATACAGTCTTTCACTGCGAGTTTCTTTATTTAACATGATCCTTTATTCCCAGCGAGGGCCTCTGTGGACCACACAGAAGGTGTATTGATATGCATTCAACATCCACCACCAGCTGTGTGTGGTTGCACACATCTCAAGTGCTAGGCAGCTGACAGCTCTGCTAACTCACCTCACCTCGTGTTCTGACCTTGTGTGTGTGTGTGTGTGTGTGTGTGTGTGTGTGTGTGTGTGTGTGTGTGTGTGAATGAGAAGAACAGACAGCAGAGAAATTAAACCTATAATTATATGTCTTTCAGGCGCTTCTGTCTATTATTATATTAATTTCCATCATGTGTTTGGCGGGAAAATTAAGTCGTAAGCCTTCATCCACACACACACACACACACACACACACATGATTGAGTGATAACGTCTTTTCTTCTTTTCACCCATTCTTCTTCTCACTGGAGGAAGAGGTTTGTATCAGTCCGTCTCTATTCTATCTCCATTCAGTGCCATTTGTTGTAGACATATAAATATAACATTATCTATCATGAAGCATCAAGTTTCTACCATGGAAGCTAATGTGATTTTGAGTAAAGCAATTTCTAAAGCATTTGTCTGTAATGATGGGAAGCAGCGAAACCAAACCTACTCTCAGATAGCAAAATAACTCCAACCCACACTCGGGTTAAATGCTTGTGTTTCTTCTGGCCCAGTAAACGCCTAGTTGCTACTTCCGCATCTGGACCAATTCTGGAACACCAGCTGTCAGCCAACACTGGAGGATACCAGCCAGAATCTGCCCAGATGTGGAAGTATTTTAGGCCAGACTTGGACCGAGGACCTGGGCATATGTTGGGCCAGAACACCTTCTGGTGGTCTCTAATGCTAATTTTGTATGCTATGACTGAGGTCCTTTCATCACACCTTTAATTTATTCAATGATCTAAGCATCTGAACATGTAGCTTTTTTCATTATGATGTCAAGGAGTAACTAAACCTTGGAGGTTTAACACCAAGAAAAACTTCTGATACGAGTGACGAAACATTTCAAAGCCACACAGCAAGTCCAGTTACATTTGATTTACTACTGCTAGAAAAAAAAAACGAGTTAAGAGGTACTCTACGGTCTTTGAAGAGGTGAGGTTGGAAGATGTGGCAGTGCGAAGAGGAGGAAAGAAGCGAGAGAAGAAGTAAAATGTCTAATTAACCTGAAATGTGGGCGAAATAGTGAAGCGGCAAACAGGGGAAGAGAGCACAACGGGAGGAGCGTAAAAGTCGAGAAGAGGAGGTGAAGGTGTCAGTGGAGCAGCCGGGATAAACCCTGTGGGGGAGCTGCTGTATCTACCTCCTCAGGCAAAGAGAGAGAGAGGGGGGGGGGGGGGGGGGGGGGGATAACAAGGGAGCGAAAGAGAGAAGCAAGAGTGAAGGAGAAAGTGAGCAAACAAGAGAAAGAAAATAAAGAGAGACAAAAGGAATGCACAGAACAAAAAAACAACTACTTGTTTCTTGTTTTCAAATTGCCTTATTTTGTGTTGGAATGAGAACTTGTATATCCTAGAGGCTTGCTGCTGTAATATAATGTTATATGCACACGCACACACACGCACACACACACACACACACACACACACACATAAACACACTCTGTGTACGCCGTAAAAGAATTGGGGAAGCCCTGCAGTTTATTGGGTCACTCCAGATTCCTCTGTGGATGAAATATGCTTTAATTTGTGCGGCGCTGGAGGGAGAGTCAATAGGAAACTTCTGCGTGAGACAGAGACGGAAAAGAAGGGTGAAGGAGGGAAGAGAAGCAGGAAGAGGAAGGAAGGAAGGAAGGAAGGGGTAAAAGTAGGAAGTGAAGGGCTGAGTGAGGAGGGAAAGGGAGAGAAGGAGGTTGAGGTGGAGGTGTGGATGGTGAGGATCGGGGAGGCAGGAGGAGAGGACCGTTTATAATTAAAGGAGAAAGGGAGCGAGGGAGGGAAGGAAAAGGAATGGGGGAGTAAGAGAAAAGACAGATGGGAGTAAGGATGAGAGTAAGGTGGGGAAAGAGGGAGGGAGTGTACGTCACGTTACTTTAGACTACGTTACATTGATCGTATTGCGTTATATTATTACATTATTACATCATGATACATTATGTTACATTGTTACATTATGTTACGTTACATCACGTTACATTATATTATTTTCTTATGCTACATTGTGTTACATTGTTACATTGTGTTATGTTGCATTACTGCAGCGCACTTCCATTGTCAGATTTACAGTTCTCATCATGTGGATTCCTACAGTGCCTAAGGACGCAATTATTCACATCCATTAGGCGTGAACATGTTCAGTGGCTCATGGTTATATTCTCCTAGCCTGGTTTCTGACCTCTGACCTCTTCTTGTGCCGTCGCTCTTCAGTCCATTCAAACAACGGCGTGCATGAGATTAACACAGTTACATAAACTGTTGTAAATCAATATACAAAAAAACAACTCTTTATTCAACCTATTTCTTCTCTTGACATTCAAACATCAGCCACTACGATATCCCATCAATGCTTTGACATGGGGGGCAAAAAAACATTGTAAACCTTTTTGCCACCTGCTTTGCCAATATTGTAATTGATTACGGTTATGCCAATAAAGCGACATTTCAAATTTAATTTGGAAGTGAGGACTCAAAGGGAGGGTGAGGCGGCGGGTTTCTGATGAAAGCAGAAAGAAATGGATAAGTAGGAAATTAAGAAGCAAGAAGGAAAAGGATAGAAGGAGTGAAGGGCGGTATTATACGGTGAAGAAGAGGGATAAAGTGCAGGGGTTGAGAAGGAAATGGCGAAATGAGGGGGAGTTAGAGAGAGCTTAGCAGGAGTGGGGGGGGAGGGAAAGGGAGGGTGGGTGATAAAGAGACAGGCTGAGGAGGAGAGGGAAGGGAAGGGGAGAGAGAAGGAATACGAGGAGAATCTCAAGCGCTCCACCCCTGGGTTCGGTCCATTGTCATGGTAACAGCAGTGAGGCGAGACGAGCGGCAGAAAGACAAACTCGCTCTCTCTCTCGTTCCCAGTATATCTCTCTGTCTCTCGCCCAGAGATTAGTAGACAGCTGATCTCGGTCCCTTGTTGCGTCTGTCTTCTTCTTCTCCTTCCAGATGAGAAATGGACTGACAGCAAGGAGACCAGTGGCTACAACACACACTGACCAGTCCTCTGTGTGTGTGTGTGTGTGTGTGTGTGTGTTCATTCATTCCTCTGCTCTCTCAGGAGTTTTGAACTTGCTCTTTAGGTTCACAATCATCCAGGGATTCACATACACTAACCTTTTCTTTTCTTTTCCAAACCTACACAGTAACAGTTCCACCTGGGAGCTGCACCTTGGAAATCCAACTCTCTATTTCTGCCTGACAGCTGCTCCGCCACAGCTACAGGCAAGTCACTGCCTTGCTCAGCGGCACTCGGTTAAAGCCATTGGTTAATATAAACAAAAAGAACAAAACAATCTGTATGAACTTACTTAAACCTGCAAATAGCTGTTTTTTGGCCACTTGGAGGAAGTGGAAACAGGTTGTGAATGTCGCCTTGATAAACAATCACCTTTTAAACTCGTTAGCAAACAGTTGCTTATTTATATAAGTCGAGGAGCAACATTAGCTTTTATTTTGAGTTGTATCTCTGGTTACCTGGCAAATGTAAGTCCAGTATTCCCGCTTCTTTTAGCTCTGATTTTGTATCTGGCTCTGAAGTTGCTAAATGCTCCACCATGTTCACCAGCTAGTTGCTATTAAACTGCGCCTGTCTTGCTGTTTGATGCTCGGCCGCTAGTATAGAGTGGATTTGTAGGGCTTTCTGCTGGGGACGAGAGCGGTGAGCGTGAACCAGAACAGCCAAACTATGTGCTGAAGCTCCGTAAAGCCAAGCGGAGCTGCAACTTCGAGTTATTCTCCGTCAGTTCATCACTGACACATAGTGTAAAATATTGGTTATAGCTGCTTTAAAAAATATAGTATTAGTATTAAGTTAATTTTAACCATGCACCTACATTTAGCAAATAATAAAGAATGAACTATATTTGAACTAAAAAAAAAAAGAAAAAAGAAAAAGGAAAACACAAGTCTTCACTCAGTCAAAATAAAAGCTGCACAGCTGTTGTGTGGGAGAATACATGTCTTCCCAAGGAGAACGAGAGAATCAGTCACTTTAGTTTAGCAAATGTGTCAAAACATATACGAGTCTTGTCTATCAGGAGCAAAGGAGGAAGAAGTGCAACCATGTTACAGAGCCACAAAGTTCACAGAGGGAGGGAGTTGAAGTTGATGGATGGGTAAACAATGCGTCTGACTTTAACACGGCAGACAATATTGGATTATTTCATCATGACCTCAGCCGCCAGACCTTAACAAAGTAATAATTTGTAACCTTTCCTTAAACCTGTCAAAGTCATTTCTGAGTACAAGCCAAGCTAAATCTGAACCATGGTGTTGTCAGATCATGAAACAGATTTATTTACAGGGATTTCTAACTGTTATCTTGGTGCTGATGGGAGCATCAGATCAGAGAAAACACACAAACGACATCCTCCTCATTTCAACTGGTTGATTTGCCCATATACAGACGGGAGGAGGCCCAGATGAAACTAAAGTTGGTCTGATTGTCTACGATAGGAATAAAAGTCATAATAGCTCAGCAGGTCATTCTGTATCATTTTAAAGTAAATAGAACAATTTGAGTTTAATACACCACAGGTCTTTATTTCCTCGACACTGAAGGATTTTTCTTACACCTTTTTCTTTTGCTTCACATGCCTTCAAAAAGTAATCAGAGAGTTTTGGATCATATTCTTTGTAGTAGCTATATTTCACATTTTATGCCCATTAACTTTTGATGGAATAAACCTGTAAATGACTGAACTTGCCCGACCCTGACAATGTCATTACCTGTGCCCTAATAACATGTCTGCTTCCATCTATTTATCCATACACAGATGGGTTTCATGCCAGCTGCCTTCATCTCAGCATTCAACCTGCCCCAGTCCCTCTGCAAAAAAAAGAAAAGAAAGGAAAAGCCCAGTGCATTATGGTCCATGAATCAGAATCAGAATGGCTGAGTGGTTTATACAGTGAAGAAAAAAAAAAAGAAAAAAAGCTTTTACCATAGGGGTGCCAGCAGAAATGCATCACATGCAGCCTGAAATGCACTCCAGCAGGAGGCGAACAGAAAGTAGCTCAGCGGAAATGAATGCGAGGATCATAAAAATGTCCCCAACACGGTAACGGATTACACAGCAAACTTAAAATGTGCTATAGCAGCAGATCTTCGACGGCAAAGTGGTGTAGTGTGACGATTAGCAGCCCGGGGCCTAATCAATGTGAATGAGCTGGAGCTAATGATGAACACATCCCCCTGCTCTCTAACTCTTTGCCTCGGCTCCTGTTTGTGTTACGTTCCCGCCACTTTGTTTTACGCGCCGCTCATCTTTCACTGGACTTCTGTCGGTTCGCAGCGGCTCTGACGTATGACCCTTTTAGTGGCTTTAAATGTTGGAGATATGTAACAAAGCTCATTATCATAAAAGCTTGAACACCCACGATCTCTTGAGTTGTGTATCCAGTCTTGAAACGCTGCGTTGGAAGGATGCGGCTCCTCAACGGCTCATTTCAGACAGCGCCATGCGTCACCTGCCACGGCGGCGGTCCTAGACTCTGGAGGGGCCCAGGCAAAAAAAGTCCATTGAAGCTCATCGACCCCCCGTGTCAGGTTTTGTTGATTAAAAGGACACGGGAACGTCAGAAATCCAACTGAGCAACACAGGAAGAAAACAGAAGTGCTACAGCAAACGGGACAAACTGACAAAGACAAAGCGGAGCACAGAGACTAAATAGACACAAGGGAGGCAGGGGTAATTGAAGACAGGTGAAACACATTAGGGCGGGGCAAACAATCAACAACGAGGGAAACAGGACAAAGACAGGAAGTAAAGAAAAAAAAAGGGAAGTAATACAAAATAAAACAGGAAATGAAACAAACGTCCAAACATAAGAGAGTCCGACAAAGTCCAAAAATGTACAAACAAAAAGTGACGCTACAATTTACAGATGTTCCCTGAATGCCTTACAAGCAGGCGTTTGGTAGATGCTAGCTACAGCACACATAGTTAGGGCCCCAGTTAGGGGGGTTTGGGGGCAACAGCAGGGCACTGTCTTTATGGGCATTTCAAGGGGGTTTATAGTTGTCATTGCAAAATATCCGGACATTAGGAGCCATCAGGGGCCCCAAGCATTTGCCTGCTTTACCTCTGCTGATGGTACGCCTCCGTGCAAGTGCCCTCTGAACACCCTAACTGAATTTTCCGGCTTCCACGTATCACTTGGCTCGAGTGATTCTCCCCCAAGAAGAAATTCAGCCCCTCACAACACCACAGAGGGCGGTTGTTATTTGTCAGATTGTCTAAGCTGCCGTAGTTACTCATCTGTTGCCTGTAGCTGCTGCTAACTGATCTCCTGTTACTGATGTTCTGCCCGTCTGCCGTATTTACTTGGATCTGTTTGCCTGTTCTGTGTAAATCTCTCCCCGTAAACTGTCTGTTTGTGTTTTAACGCCGCCTAAAGAGCCTGCTTTTGTTATCACAGTGTGATTTGTGTTTTCAAAACCCTCCTCGGATTCTAATTAGACGTGTCGACCTAAAGATTGTTTGCCAAACTTCTTCCACTTCACACTTACTGAGGCTCCCGTGGCTGAGAAGTCTGGTTCGGTTTTTGGTTCAAAGGAAAGTTGAGGCTTTCTAGTAAGTTGAATCACATTGTGATATGGGTATTGATAAACAACCATATAAACCTTACTGTGAGTTATAGCACAATAAACCTTATTGCCTCTCACAGACAGCAGCATATTCTGTTTTCTAACATTATATTTTTGGCAGGTGACCCCTGGAATAAGATTTCCTCTTCTGTGGAAACAGGGCGACTACTTAATAGAGTGTCTCCCTGCAGGGCGGACAGCAGGCAGGGTGGCAAAGGACCCGCCTGACCCTAAACTCCATTAGTCATCCCAGTCCCGAGCCTCAGAACCTTTTTCCCACAGGCGCACGGCCGGCCGGGCCAGATGCACCGTTGCCTGAGCAACAGGAATGTGAGCGAACTGCAGAACGCGAGAGCCGAGTCGCCGGGATGGCTGAGGATTGGCATCTTGCGGGGCTACGGCGGAGCATGTGCCCGCGGGAAAATGAAAAAATGTCAAGAGAGATTAGAGTGGAGGGGGGAGGTGGAGGGGAGATGGAGACTGCAAAGCGATCTGGAAAGGTGTCTGGGATTGTGTGTGTGTGTGTGTGTGTGTGTGTTTTTGGGGAAGACAGCTTTGTGTGTGTTAGTGTGTGCAGAGAGAAGGATTTGTAGGTGTGTGTTTTCATGCTTCACTGACTCGCTGCTCCACCACCTGCCAGCTTGTTTGCAAGCGTGTGTGTGTGCGTGTGTGTGTGTGTGTGTGTGCTCATGCATGTTCATATCAGTGCTGGTTATACTGTATGAAGTCACGTCGCTGTAGTTCATTTTATTCTGCAGAGTAGTAGCTTAAATAGAAGCCCACCACCTCCATCTCCAGTCCAAAGCCTTAGGTGCACAGATCAGTAGTAACACAACAGCAGTAACAACATCTGCCTACCCATCCAAAGCTGACTAATTAACACACTGCATGTTGTTTGTTTGTTCTCTGCAGGCCGACCTCACAAGGTCAAGAAATAGTCCCAAACATAACCCGACGTAAAACCACAAACTTACATTTTTTAAACTTTCTTTTTTTTAACAAATTAAACAAACCAGATTAGAGTTGTTAAAGTAAGTACAGAAGCACCTGCTACTGATCCGCCATTTTTAAAAGTCCTCTCAGGCAAAATTTAAACTATGTAGAAAATCTCTGCTATTAATATTTTGTTTAACATGGTTTTCTTACAGCATATAGAAATGTTAACAAGGTTAAAAACTTGATTTTTCACTCAGAGTTTCCTCATAGCGGATTGCTGGATTTTGAGTTCTAATTACAGGCTTTTTGTGAGATTAAAGCATCTTTCCAATTATTCTGGTTAAAAATTCGAAAAAAAAACCTTCTTCCCCAGCAACAAGTGACGGAGGCATTTCCAGCCCCTCAGTACACACCACGCTTATTCTTTGAGAAATGTTTGCAAATCAAATTGTGGCAGCAACAAGTCCTAAAAAAAAAAAACAAGAGCAGTGTGCAAGTGAAAACCCACTTTATCAGTGAAATTCAGACTGATCAGATTAATCCACCAGGGTAGGCTCCCTGCACCCTGAGGTGTCCTTTATAATTGGTTCAGATCTGATCTCAGCATCTGAGCTGGGAAGCCTCACATCTGCATCACTGCCCCATTGAATCCGAGGATTGATTAGATAAAATTAAAGTGCTGTTTGTTTTTTTCTCTGGTTTCAATGGGAGCATGAGATTCTCACAACAGATCACAACTTTCAGGTGGAAAATTGGGTCCAGCTGCTGGTCCTCACAGGGAAGTTGGAGGGCGAGGCCACTTGTCTTTCTCGGGAGACTTTTTTCAGGTAGGTGGTTAAACCTGTTGCAATAGGCTGTTTTCAGTAGCAGCCACTATCTCCTCTCTTACTGGCAATTTCACAATAATATAAACCTCTCATAGTGTTTCTTCTTCCATCTTAATAAATACGTGCACATGCCTTCATCTGTCAGGAGGAACACATCTCCAACTAGAATGGGACTTAGTAGAGCACACAGCTGCTCCGCCAAGGCTGAACATTTTCTTCCACCAGATCCATATCATCATCTGGATCTGTACCTAATTGTACAAACTCGTAGATCTCACCACCAAGTTTTTTTTTTTTTTTTGCATCGTGATCCAAACATTATTTCCTGAGAAACTGACGAAAATCTCAAAAACTGTCAAAAACTATTCTCACATTCTTGGGGAAAGTCACCCAAATCAAATGGGTTCGTCCCTGGCCGGTTGCCCCACCCTGCAAAGTTTGGTCCAAATCGGTTCAGTACTTTTTGCATAATCCTGCTGACAAACAAACAAACAAACAAACCAACACGCAAACAAACACCGGTGACAACATGACCTCCTCGGTGGAGGTCCAGGCCCAAACATGTAATAGAGAATGCATTTGGGTTCATGGCCGTTTGACAGTTCACCTGACAAAGCATTGGTCATCATCAAAGCCTGTGTTGCCCCACACAATTTCCTGGTCCACACTGATGACACCGTGGAAGAGCTATACTACAGGTACCTGCAAATCACACTGGTTGACAGCTTTGCCTCAGATGGATGGGTGCGAGCTGTTGAGTGGGGAGCAAGTGTTTCACATGTGACACCTGAATACAGGATCCTGTATGGACGAGAGAGAGAGAGAGAGAGAGAGAGAGAGAGAGAAGGGGCTATATTGTTTGTCAAGAGACAATTTCAAAGGCTATTTTCTCTCTGAGGCCGGGATGCTGCCATACCGGGAGGCAGTTGTTCAGCAAGGAACTCTGCCCTCAGGATGACAAGCTATTTTTGTTTTCTCTTATGTTTACTGTTCAGTGTTAGATTATTCATGAATTCGCTGTATAACTTAAATGTTTGGATAATCAGCAAAGCAGTCTGCCTATTCCAGTTACTTAATACAGTGCAATTTCATTTCTTTATTCATTATATTTGACAAAAAAAAAAAGTGCAACACTAAGTATTCCCTACACATGGGGCAGCAGGATGAGAGGAGGTGGAGGAAGATGGAGGCTCTGTAGGGGGGTGGGGGGGGGTGGATTTGTGGCTTAGAAGGATGTAGTGGAGGCTGAAATCCCTCTTGGGTTGGAGAGGCAGGGAAAGACCAAACAGGGGAATTGGAAGCTCCCTGATCTGCCTCCTGCAGAAAGGTTGCAATTATACTCTCACTTATACAAGCAATACGAGAATTAAACAGTTGTGTTGCTTCGCTGGTTTTAGTTCAGTTAAACTTGCCCGTAATAACGACAGCATTCACATGGAGCAGATGAGGTACCGCGATGCTTAGCGTAATGAAATGATCAAAGTCGGACTCGGTGCTTTAAGAATTCAGAGAGCCGCTCTCCCACTTTTCCTCTTCACACAGACTGATCTGTCTCGTAGCTGTTTCCACTTTCTAATGGCAATTTTCATTATCTGAGTTGAGTGCAGTTTAAATTTCGTTCTAAGCATTTTCAGTGGCATTCCTATCTGAATGAAAAGGTGACAATCTATCCTCAATATCCCTAAATATAACTTGAATCATCTGCGTTTACGTAACAGACCATGTTTGCGGCCTTGAGGCTCTTTTATGCTTAAACTTAGGAACAGACACAGATTCTGTCCGTGCTCTTCGTTTATTTCATCTGTATTTGTTTTATATAAAGCTTTCAGATATGGACATAAAGGAGCAGTGCCATCGGAAATCGTTGGGGGGCAGTTTAGCCTTCAAGCAAGACCGAGACACGATCAAAGGAACTTTTTGAGGAGAGGTTATGATACGTATTTGATGGCCTCACAGACCGCCGCCGCCGCCTACAGCGCTGCCTCAACTTTTACCTCGACTGTCATAATGTTTGTTTTTGTCAGACACTTTTGAGTCCTGGCTGCCCTCTAGTGGACGTATTGCTTAATATCCATGACAACGTAAATGATGCATCACAGTATGTGGGGAGTGACGGTTACATCATTTGAAAGCACTGTTATGCCCCGCCCTTGAGTGGCCCCAAGGGGGTCGCACAACCTTCCACCAGTGATCCAAATCAGACTCACAACACAACACAAAAATTATTGGCTTATTGGATTTGATTTAATGAAAGTCTTAAGGATTATAAGTTTAAAAACGTTTCAGTGGTGAGGGAGGGTGTTTACTGTCAGGTACCCTTCAATTCAACATCTATGTGTGGCCTCAAGTTTGGGGCAGTCTCCCAGCATGCCACTGTCCTGACCTGTTTGTGTCCTTCCTCTGACTTGGACGGATCATCAAGATTCAGGAGTCGACGTACCCATTATAGAAAGTTTCCTGTCTTTAAATACTGATGTGATCAAAGTTGCCTGAAGAATAATTTTGTCCTAGAAGTCATTTTTTCTTTTGATTGGCTCCATTACTGAAACCATGTGGAATGAGGCTAATTTGTAGCATTTGAACTGACAGCTAACAGAAAAGGCTCCAATCCAAAAATTGTTTTTCTCTGAGCCAGTCAGGCTTCAGTACAGAGAATAAATATTACCTTAACGACAGTGCAATTACTTGGGAGAAGAAAAAAAAAAGGGAATATTTTTTATACCCCACTAAGCCTCTCTGTATTAGAAAACAAAACTATAAAGGATGAATAATACAGGACCTTCACTCTCTCCTGCAAACAGATTTTAACTCGGTGCATTCAGAATAATAATTACTGAGGTCGTGTTCACCAACAACCTTCTTCTGCACAGTGTCGGCTCCTTTCTCTTGTTGTTTCCAAATCCTCTGAGCATTGGCATGTGTTTTCAGCTCAGAGTGCCAAATACAAAAAACAACAAACACACACACACACACACACACACACACACCAAAAGAGTGTACGGAGTCAAATGAGGTCTTACAACAGTTGAGTAGTAGCAGCAGAAGCCATGACCAGCAAACACTGAACAACAGTAAACACTAGGTCACATTTGCTCTCTGTTTAATTAAATTACCTCCGTGTCAACCCCATCATAAGTCTAGTCTAGTTGTGTAATGTACAAAATATGGGGATGGCAGACTGTTTTGATTGGCGACTACCTCCAACCAGGACTCAGGAATCAGGAAACACATACTTGAGTGTGTTAGCTGTAGTGAATATTCACAAGATGGAAGTGTAATGCGAGAGTGGTCGTTAGCCTAACAGCTAATAAAATGAGATGAAGAAGCATGTGATATTTATCTTTTGTTCAAACTTGATCCGCTTAATTGTAAATTAATGGATAATCTGACAGTATTTTAAATAGAATTCCTACTTGTAAGTTTTGCTATCGCTACATAGCTAACGTTAGCATTAACAGCTGTTTACTCACCAGCCTAGAAGTAACATTGTGAGTTCAGCATCAAACTTCATTCCTTTACCCACCAACAGATGTCTCCAGTGGTGGAAAGCAACGCCAATGTTGACTCTTATCTCTGTCATGTCTTTTTCTCTACTGATGTTAGCACGCTAACCAGCTAGCCCTGGCCCGGTTGTCACTTTCCGATAGCGACTCACTGCAGCCTCCGATCTGCTCTGAAGACTTGGCGCTGCTCAGAGGACGTATTATAAGCAAACCTTACAATAAAACTATAATAAAGTTGTTATAATTATCTACATTGATATCAAGTAGGGGTGTGGCGATGTACAAGCATTGACAATAATCGAGATATTTAAAAAATAAAAATCCACCTCCCTGCATTTATATTTGAGTGTAATATATTTGCAGAAAAAAGAGACAAAAAAACACAAGCATTATTATATCAATATACTGTATATTATTTTTATATCAGGATAATATCACTATCGTGATAATCCTGCCCTACTGTCAAGATTTGGAACAAGCACGTACAGAATATAAAGTGTATATGATTTTCATATCCGCTCAGAAGAGAAAACACAATAAAAAATTATGAGATAATTCAAGTTCAGCTGGTTAAACCAAAGTGCTCTTTTCTCACATTACATGAAGATTTAGACACTCTGCCATCTAATCTTGCCTGGTGAGAGCTGTTGCCAGCGTTACAGTGTAACTTAAGCTCTTCTGGTCAAGCACCACTCAGGTAGAAGCTGCCAGAGCAAAACACGAGCCGAGAGGCTAATCCTGGAAAATCCAGCAGAATCTGAGTGTTTTATATTAGACTCTCCCGCTCCTGGATTAATTTGAGGCGAAATGGAATCTGAAATTGGTTTGGTTGTTGAATACTCGCCTGCCTCTCAGTGCCAAATGAGGGAGGGAGAGGATGAGCACACACACACACATAAAAACACAGCTTGACCCGTCTTCTCCAGTTGGTTTTTATGGAAAGGAGAGGCCAGATTGACATGACATGTAAACAGCAATTGTAGGAAAGAAGAAGAGACCTGCTGTGAAATTGAAGGCAACTGGAACAAATAGATCTGTGAGGGCTCGGGTGGTAGAATTTGTTTATGTCCTTTTGTTTTTAATTCTCTCTCTTTTCTCCCCCCTGACAGAAATGAAATTTATGACATATATGTCCCTAAATCAAGAGTGCCGTTGCCATATGTGTCACCTATACGGGGATGTATTATTATCACATATATACATCCTCTGGATATATGGCAATATAAGTTTATAACACATATGAATTACCCATAGTAAAAATTGTATATGTACATATATTAAAAATATGTACATGATGAATTATTACATATAAAATCTTCCCATTCTTGGAAGTGTCCTTGGGCAAGATACTGAACCCCAAGTTGCCTCCCCCCTTGATGTATCATCTCAGTGTGAATGTGTGTGTGGGTAAAAGTGTCGTGTGAAAGGCTGAATGTGGCCTCCACTGTAAAGCTTTGACTGGTCGATGACACTTGAAAAGCACTATATAAATGCAGTCCATTTACCAAAGTGGTCTCAGACTTTTGCAACCACCTATATATAATATCAACAAATTTTTGACAGGCTTTGGGATGGATATATATTTATTTTATTTTATATATATATATATATATTTATGCAACATATGTCTAAGCATACATACATAAACATACACATTTGTATAGGATACACATATATGTCAATATATGAAATTGTCCAAATTTCTAATAGGTTTCATATATAATTTTTTACGTTTTTATTTTATATGGACAAATTTCATTAAATATATGTAGATGTATCTTTTCCCACTCTTTTCGTCTTTCCTGCTTCTCTGTTTACCTCTTCCCTCTCTCTTGTTTTATTCTTTTTTCCATTTTTCTGCGTGACTCTCCCTCCCAATTTCCAGCAGAGCCGCCTGAGAAATCTCAAGAAATCCACTCCCTCCATTCCCCACCTGTCACTGGCGATCAGCCTCTGGATCGATCCAATCCACAGATCACACAGGAAGCCATGGTGATGCAGACGATAATGTATACAAGCCTCTTTCTTCGCGCCACACCTCATCACAGCGAAGCCGTGTGCTCTTCCATCTACATTCCCTGTGCCTCTAATTCAAGCTTTTCCCTTCATTAGTGGGTGTTTGTTGGCAGGCTGCTGCCTCTTGGTGGTTGCTGGCGGTACGCTTGGTGCCGTTCACAGCTGGAGTGTTTTTACTCCGTGGTGTTTTCATAATGGTGGGGGGGGATTTATCCCAGCACCCCAAGCCATCTGTCTAAGGGACTTTGCTCCATTTCCTGAGTGAACCCTCCTTCCCACCTTCACCCATTTCATCTATTTTCTCTCTTGCTTTTAACCCTCTCACAGGTGTCGCTTTGCTTCTTATCACGCTTCAAAAAGCACGTCTTCCACTTACAAGCCAGGGCTAAACACCGAGCTTAAGCACTGTTGCTTCACATCACTATTAATTTGATGAGCAGCATTTGAAATGCAACCAAACAGAGGGTGAGTGAAGTTAAATACTGTAATATTCCTTGACAGAAAATGTCCCAGTGTAGAGGAGGGATCCTTGGAGGATGGACCTGAAAGAAAGAGTGAAGCTACCCCAACGCGATCAGCGTTCTTCTAATTAATCTGCACACCCATGTACGGCCCAGCAGAGGCGCAGCAATGCAGGTAACTGCTTGGGGCCCCAGGCTGTTAGGAGGCCCCTGAGGGCCGACAAATTTTACTCCAGAGCAACGTCTCAAAATGCGGCTTTCTACTTCCTTAAACAACCAACGGACGATTTGAATTGACATCTATGTAGGAAACCTGCGATTGGTCGTTAGGTACGTCCATTCACGGCTCATTCACGTCTTTGTCTGGTGATTGGTTGTCAGACATCAGAGCGTCTTCACTGATGAGAGTCACTTATTATGTCACTAACTGCTTTTGTGAAAAAAAGTAGCTGAAGGGTTTTAAAAGTCGCCAAATCTATCGAGAGATCACTATGTGTTGTTATTTAGTTATTTATTTACGTTGTTATTGTTCTTTACATTTATGTTTTTTTTTTTATTTTACTAACGTGAACATTTGGAATTTAAAAAAAAATTAAATTTCATACATTTTTCATTGGTGTCAGATTATTTTTTTTACATAATAATGATGAACTCTCATCTCAACATGTGGTCCAGCCATTTTTACACAGAGTCTCGTTTGTTTATTCATCACACGGACACTTCCGTCACTTTTGTCATTTCTGTGAAAATGCCTTTGAGGAGAAACTGTCGGAAAGTGTGCATCATTTCCTTTTCCACCCTGCCCCTTGATTGTAGCCGTTCAGAACATCTTTTGCCGTGAGACATGTCTGACGCGAGTTTGTTTGGAACCACCTAAAATGTTAACACAGCATTGTCATGTAAAAGACCTGCGTGAACCATTACACAATTTAAGTGTTGGAAAGCATAAAGGGTTTGTGTTGTCAGCTCATGCATTAGAGGGCTGTATACCTTGGCCACATCTATTAGATCCTTTAAAACAGGACACATCTTGTTGACCCATTATGACGTGTTCGGTCTAGAAACGCAGACTTCAAAGGACCTGTCTCCTGAATTGGGACTGAGCGACTGCCTTTTGATATCTCTCTCTCTCTCTCTCTCTCTCTCTCTCTCTTTCCTACATAACGCCATATTCTCTTTATTGTTCCTGTCAAAGCAGCATCTTCGTGTGTTGATCAGGCCAGGAGAATTGTGGCTTTCATTTGGCCCTTGTTGCATTGTGCACGCTTGAAAATGCTTTTTGCGAGTGGTAGACTGTTTCTGCTGTTGCACCGGGAGATTTCACGTTCACACTTATCAATAATTCAAAATGTTTGTGAAAGTGTTCTGCTAGTTAGTTAGAGGCCTGGTTTACTGATACAGCCAGTCGTGTAATTTTAAAACCTAACATTACAGGAGGAGAATATATCTTTGTATTATGCTGTTGAACCGTTAGATCCACCGGGCTGAAACTCTCCCTTTTACTTCTAAATCCTCCAGAAAATGTAGATCTACAGGCTTGTTAACCTGTTTTAAAGCCACATAATGACGTGCAAAATCCTGGATTAAATCCTTAAAACCTTTTGTTTTTCAAATTCTTGCTTTCTGCAACTACAGTGCTATTAAGATTAGCATCTGGTTAGTTTAGCTTAGCATTAAGACTGGAACCTCACAGTGACAACAAGACTGCAGGAGTCTTAGGGTTACTTAGCATTAGAGGTGCTGGAGGGCGGACGTCTGCCATCTTTAGACAGAGGCTAGCTGTTTCCCCCTGTTTCCTATCTTTATGCTAAGCTAAGCTAAGCTAACTGGCTGCTGGTGGTGGCGAATATTTACCAAACAGACATGAGAGTGACATCAATCCTCTCATTTAAAGCCCCATATTTTACACTTTCCCTGTATTTTAATTGAAGTGTGGATCCATAAGAAGATATATTTGTGGTTTTAAGAACCAAAAAACCATCTCAGTGTAGTTTTACATCTCCTCTCTCGGGTTTCTCTCTTGAGATCTAGTAACAACAGGTCAGTGAGCCAATCAGAAGAGAGGAGGCTCTAAACTGCTTTGATACTTTCACAGTATTAATATAGAAGCTAGACCTGCTTTATAATCAAAGAACACATGGAAATCTGCCTTCAGTTCTTGACAAGGAAACAAAATAAGTGTATTTCCCAAAATATCAAACTGTTTCTTTAAACTTTTGCTGAGGGTCTAATGTTACCAAAGTCTGTCAACTCTGCTGTGTTTATTAGCAGTGACTTTAGTCATTATATTTTCACTTGAATGCTTAACTTACTAAGATGTTCACAGCTGGCAAACGTCGAGTAGAAGTAAACACGTTTTCACCTCTTTTTCCACCCCTGCAAATCTGTCCTGTCACACAAACACGCACACACACAAACACGGGAGAGAAAAAAAAAATGGTGGCTGGCGGCCCAGTCACACCTGCCATGCCTGACATCTTTCCATTAAACTCAGCACTTGCAGGAGGAGAGAGGAGAGATACTATGGAAGAGATACGGAGGGAGGGAGGCGGCGGGATGGTGAGCGGAGGAACAGCTGAGGCTGAAAACAAAAGATGAAATCGGATTGGAGGAATAAACAAGAGTGATGCTGCGGAATCGTAAGAAAATTGGGAGGCTGAGGATAGAAGATTGAAACAAAGACAGAAAAGAGATAGACAGAGGGAGACGTGCAGGCAGCAGAGAGGCTGATACAGCACACAAACAATATATGAACTGTTTGCAGAATTGCTAATATTTGACATTCCCGTCAATAAAGCTCCTTTGAATAACATAGAGAGCAGAGCTGACACTCTGAATAAAACATGAAGACAGATGAAGATAATCTCTGAAAACCTGTAAATGCTCGATGCTTTTGGAAGTGTTGTTTTCAGCTTTCACGCCAAAAAAAAAAAAAAAACCCAACTGACATTTCTCCAGGTGCTACAGTACATATCAAACCAGGCAAAGCATTTCCTTATTTAAAACAGTTTATTTTCTCAACATATTCCATATAGATTTTATCAGTATGACGCCAAATCACCAGATGTAGACACTATTTACGATTACAAAACTGACTATGTGTGATCATTCGGCCCCTGTGGTGAGTTTGGACACAAAGTTTTTGAGGATTTATTAGACTGTTGGATGCTGAGACGACTTCGAAGGTAGTGAGATGCCGTATTTGTAAGATTTTAGTTGTGAATATGCCGACACATTCTTTTTAAATTTGACCACTATGATAATTTAACCTTGATATTTTATTCTCTATATTTCTTTATAGACAATAAGACTGGCTCTGTGCATGGGGGGCATTGTCATGTTGAAAGTGGAAGGGCCTCCGTGAACCACGACTGCGGCGAGACGGTCTGACCCACGCAGGACTTTCGACTTCCGTCACCAACTGTTCCCATGCCCTGACCATTGCGTCACAAAGCGCGGCTCCTGTTGCCTAGCAACCTCTGCAAAACTTAACTTTTTTTTTCATAAAAGTCTTGAGGTTTAAAGGCCCTTGGTTCTGACAGTTGTAACATTGAGCTGAAACCCATTACCTGCATTGAAAAGTGTAATCCTCAGGCTCTCTCTCTCTCAGCGTTGTTTGCTGCCAGATTATTTGCATTATCGGCACACAATGAATCTTGGGATAGGTTGGGCCACGAAGGATCCACCCGATGAGCCCTCCTTGCCCAGGGTGTGAAGGATGCATTTAAAGGAGCCTTCGAAATGGGACAGCCTTGTCGCTCTGCTGTGACGCAGTCGGCCTTCAAATGCAGCCTCCGAAAGGTGCAGCTACAAAATTGGGACACATCTAAAAAAAGAAAAAAAGTTGGAAAATAACTGTTGTCTATAAAATCTTTGTTTGCTGCAGCCGTATTTCCCTTCAGTGGAGCTGAGAGGCTCAACCCAAACTATGAAAAACAGCTAGCGTCCAGCGGGTGGAACAGTGGCTGGTAAAAGATGAAGCTTTATGATTTCTACGCTGTAATATTGGCTGATGAATGACAGCGGTGTTTGCGCCCACATGGTTTAGCAGACAAATGGACCAATCCGACGATCCATCAAGAAACTGTTGAATAACAACAACTAATTCACAAAAATAAATCAGTCCATTGAGTCCCTCGCCGTAATGGGAAACTTCAGGGTTAGCAGCATTCACAGATTTTTTTTTTCTTCCTGGTTCCAGACTAAAATCTACCTGCCTCTTGCTCCCTCCGTCACCTCCTCCATCATTTTACTCTTCCCGGGCATCCATTTCTGCCCAGCTGTCCTTTACAAGCCCCTGTCGATTTAATGTGATGGACAGAGGGGAAGCGAGGGAGCGCTCCTCTGACAGCTGTAACACTCTGCCTCCAATTGACCTGGTCCTCTGCTACCACACTCAGTCCTGTTTATGGACAGCTGAGGTCATAAATTTATTGTACGAGGGACACAGACAAACACAGGGGAGGAGGTTGAAGGAATATAATTTTTACATACTCGGACAAGACAGGCTCGCCTGCTTGTACAAATGCATATGCAAGACGTATGTGCACACTGTATATCAAAGGGTCCTCAAGTCGTTAAAGGTGCGGGGTGGAAGCACCTTTTGCTAGATTAATATCCATAAATCATTCCCAGGTCCATTATTAGATGTTACTGTAGTTGCTGTAAAGATACTAAACCAGTGCTGGCAACACTTTTCAGCCTCCATCAGCTGTTACCCCCCTTTTTTAACATTATGTCTGATTTTGCTGAAAATCTGCAGCTTGCAAGTTTTTGGCTCCTTTTCAGTTAATATCCTGTGAACTCAGAGAAAAAACAAAGAGACAAACAGAACTGAAAGCACAACCTTCTTGTTTATCCAGAAGGTGATAACAGCCAATATGATTCATTTCAGGAAGCTCCTGTCCATGTAAGCAGATGAAAGAAGTAAAGTAAATGAAATACAGAAAAATATCAGTTATCACAAATAAACAAAACAAGTTATCTAGGGAAATAATTCAATTATGTCGTGATCACAAGAAAATGGTTTGTTTGTTGAGATAATGAATTAATCAACTTGTGATGTCAGAATTTGAAAACTTGGACATTAATTGATTATTCAAAGGTGTTTGCTCATTATCCAGAAATTTAACTGAACAAGCCGATAACTCTGGTCGTACATGTAGGTCTGTCACCATGGTAACTGTCTGTCGTTGGGTCGTTTTGGCCTTTTTTTTGTTTTCTCCATTTGACTGTTTTTGTATCGTCTAGAAGACGACTTCTTATTTGCCAAAAAGTCAGTGTTCTGTGAGAGCGGATTGAAAATTGGTGCACATATGGGTTCCCGGCTCATTAGTGGGAGTTGTTAACAGTGTTAAAACTGAACTAATCGCATTGCAACGCATGCACAAATTGAATTGACATTCACGTGTTATCAACTAATCAGATCAATTAAAAACTGTTCCAGTGAGGCGCTACAGTAAGATTCTTTCATACAAGGGCTGAAAAGGTCATAAAAACACAGAGAACAAACTTGATACCTCCAGTAATGAACTTTGTCAGAGCTAGAGTTGCATGTTGTGACTTGATACGTCAATCAGCCAGAAACGCATCGTCAAATGGCCAATGAGACAAAGTTAGCAAACAGTCTGGGGAGGAAGTGCCACATTTAGCGGGTGATAAGATATTTTTCTCATGAGTTGGTGAAAAGCACAAAACTAAAAAACTAAAAAGGTGAGTGAATATTTAACTTACATTTCATCTGGTCCCCAGAAACGCAGAAGCTCAGGAGGCAGAACGGGTCGTCCACTAATCGAAGATCAGTGGTTCAGTTCCCGCCTCCTCCAGGTCCACATATTGAGCTGTCCTAGGGCCAGATACTGAACCCCGGTGATGTGCCATCAGTGTGTGTGTGTGTGTGTGTGTGTGTGTTAGAGAAGCTGTATGAATGACTATGACCTGCAGTGTAAAGCTAACTGTTAAGCCCTTTAAGTGGTCATTAAGACGAGAAGTGCTATGTAAATACAGGCCATTTACCATGGAAAAGGCTCACAGCAACAAGCCACACACGGATAGTTGGTGGTAGCATCTGTACACCTCTGATATCATGGATCTGAAATGTCCCATGTGAGACATCGTCAGGCTCCAAAAAGGCTGCTAAAAGTTATGAAACTCCACCAGGGGGTAACATTAAAGAAATGAATAAGACATTAAGAAAAAAAATGTACCCATGTATGAGTGAGCAAATAAATGAAAAAATGTGGAAAAAAACCCAATGACTTATTTTATTATGAAATGGGTTTTTGCACAGAGATTCATGTTCCTCAGAAAATGACTCCCACTGACTGTGGTGATCTCCTCACTTTCCCTGTACTGGGCGGTACAGCAGGTGAAATATTTCCACCAGATGGGTTGGCACAAACTTGCGTACACATATTCATGGTGCCAAGAGGATGTATCCTAATGACTGTGGGGATCCCCTAATTCTTCCTCTGGCGCCACCATGAGGTTGACATGTTTGGTTAAGATCGAAATGTCAAAAAAAAGTATTAGACGGACCGCCTTTGGTGATCTCTCCATCCTCAGTTCAAAATTGTATCCATTGCTAATAAGTAACATTTCAGATCCATGATATCAGAGGTATATGGATGCTACCACCAACTATCCATGTGTCGCCGTTAGCATGCTGGTGGTCATGGTTACGGTTGTGCAAAGCACTTCAGATGTCGATGTTCCTCACAGCATGTGCGAAGCTGCCATTCTCTGAACCAGAAATACCTTGAAAGTACGAACATAAACATATTTTATTCTGTAACCACGGCATCAACTTGATCCTGCATTTGCTGTAAACCTTCGGCCTTCACTCAAACGCTCGTGTCATCGACTTGGTATTCTCGTACGAGCCACGTACACAGCCGGCTCCTGCAGACTCTCAACCACTTTCCATCCACTTCACACAAGGTCGGCCCCAGACGTATTCAGCGGCATATCTGTATTCATCACGTCTCCATTCGACAGCAAACAAGCGACCCGCGGGCCGCCGGCAGCACAGTGTCATCTCTCTGCAGGTACAGCGCACATGAACTCTGCCTCCTATTCCTACGCCAGCGTTTGGTTCTCGGCATCTTGTTGTGAAATTTGTATTCTCGTTCTGACCCTGATCTGTCCGCCGTGATGAGAAATTTGAGCTTTTATTTTCTTTTTTATAAATGGACATTGCGTGGAGATGGTTTCAGGCATGTCAGTCTTGACCTTCGTCATTCTCTTAGCGGTTTGTTGTTGTTTTTTTGTTTTATTTTTTCCAATAAAAGGTATAAAGAAATGAGCGAACTGGGATGAGAGGAAGTTCATTTTACTTTCAGCCATGGCCTTGAAGGAGCAGGCACAGCTTTTGCGGATAAGACTGAGTAAACAGAAGGAGGAGGGAGGAGGGAAGAAGACAGATGGAGGGGTGGAGGGAAGAAGGTAGAGAGCGAGAAAAGCCAGGGAGGGAGGACAGAAGGTTTGGATGAGGAGAGAGATGTGGGTCAGGATGGTTCATTGTCTGCAGACTTCACAGGCACAAGGACACCATCCCCTTCATAAAAACTCACACTCACACAGTCAATCAATAAAAACAGATATAAATTCAACAACTTCTGCCTCAGTGCCACCTGAAGACGACTGAGGCCCTGTGGGTGCAGTCTGTTTGTAGATTTAATCATCAACCTTTCGAGATGCCTGAAGATTTGATGCTTATAAAGAAACAATAAGACAAGGAAATCGAATCAAAGTGCACATAAATTTTGTGTAAAATTTAAAAAATAATTCATTTCATTTTACATTTTGTCCATTTTTTGACAAAATAACTTGAAGTTTCAGAAAAAAAGAACAAGTCTTAAGCTTAAGCTTTGTCTTAAGTGCTTCGCTGCAAACAAACAAAAACCTGCAAAAAATTCATAATTTTCTTCATGCAACAGTCTGTTTGTGACGCTCTTTATATCCTCTGTTAAGATCAGATCAGGTCTGATTCATTTCTTCTCCAGTTCAGGTATCTCAGCTAATACTCTCCCATCACACTGAATCCATCAGTTTCCTCTGCTGCTTAGACACACGGTATAATTCCCAGGAAAGTCCCTTCATCCTCGAGGGTCAACAGTCTTGTCCCATGCGTTTTTGGAAGTTGTAGTCCTTTATGAAGAGCTCAGGGACACCAGCTGGTGAAGGGATACAATATGCAATGGACAGTCTTAAACCTGTGGAAGACAGAAGTGATCAGTAATAACTCTGAGGCGTGTTTGATATCGAAAACTCTTGGTAGTATACATTTATACTGGGTTGGTTGGTTAAGAGAAAAGATGGAGAGAAGGGATGAGATATAGAGGGTGAAAAATAAAAAAGAGACATGATGTTCACGCTCTGGGTTGGGAACATAGACTGTAAATAAAGATGGACGTAGCCTCCGTTTCTGAAGAGCAGTTTTGAAGCTCAGAGTGAGCTGCTCCTCCGTCGCCATCTTGGCAGCACCTGACTCCAACAAATACCCAGCTAATCCAAAAAAATGGACGAAGAGGCGGGGCATGTATGGAGCCGAGACATCGGTGCAAGCATTTTAACATGGGAGTCTATGGGGATTGACTCACTTTTGGAGCCGGACTCTAGTGGCCATTAGAGGAACTGCAGTTTTTGGCATTTCAATGTTGGCTTCATTTTTGAGCCCCGGAGGTTGCCGCTTGATTTGAACATTAAAAAATAGAATATTTGGGTTCAGACAGAAATATATGTCCCAGTACCACTCTCAAAACAGAGACATAGCGATTTCATAGTCTGCGTCTAAAAACCCCAGAGGCCACTGGGATATTCTCAAGTACAAGTCTAGACACAAATAAGCAGAACTTCTATTAACTGAGAAAGTGTCTCACTGAAATTTAAAAATCAGTTTTATAGAAGAATCCTAGCAAAGATATCTGCAAAAAAAAAAAAAAAAACTCCACCTTACAGCTACTTAGTCTTACTTGCACTTATTGACAGCTCAGCTTCACAGGTTGAACCCAGGTGAGTCAGATCCTCAGTAGCCTTGACAACAGGATTTCCAGCTCAGTTACAATAAAGAAATAACAGCATTTGAAGGGGGACATTAAGTTACCCATGACTTTGCATTGTCCTCTATCAGCAGCCAGTAGAGACTGCGACAGCACCGATACTGATGATCTGCCACAGCAGCTAAAAATAGTTCAGCAGCATCTAATGAAAATCTGACATAGTAAAATCATTATACCAGATTGTTTATGCTTCTTTATGACTTTTTGTTTTATTTTATTATTACCTGCGGCAAGGAGATTATGTTTTTTTTCTCCTATTTGATTGTCTGTTCTTGTTTAGAAGAAAAACTTGTTAAAAGTTTTTAAATGAAAATTGGAAAGTAGAAAGTAAAGAGCAAAGAACAAGTGATTATTATTTTCTGTGGATCCTGGATTTTAAGTTTTTTAAGGATTTGAATAAATTCTGCATTTTTGGCCTTGAGAGAAAGAGAGAGAGTTTTCTCCGCTGTGTTCTAGCAGATAATTTCTCAAGTGCAGTTTTTGCTTTGGTTTTAAAGGATTTCTTAACATTGTGAGATATGCAATTTTTTTTCTCCCCTCCCGTTTCATTTAATACTGCGCGTGAATGTGAAAACTTTTGGCACATATCCAGTGATTGTGTGTCCCTGTGTAACATTTCAGTCCCACTTTGTGTTACGGGACAGGAAATATCTCACGTCTTGTCCCTTAAGAATTGCTGCGCTGTCAAACCATGTTAGCAGCGTGGTGTCGATGCACCAGAGTAATGACTCTTTGAAATTTGACGTCATCGAGGAAATTATTTTGATAATCTTACAATTTTGGACTGACAGCCCCACATTTAGCTATAATGTCCAAATAGAGAGTCTACACCCACCTGAAGATGCTTATTATACTTTTATCCATATTGAGAGTGAATGACACAAACAGTTACGTATCAGGCCGCAGAAGCACTTCCTCTTTAGTGATTATGCCTACAAAATAAAAGTGCAAGAACATTCCCCAAGAGTTTTTATTCTGAAAAGTTCTGACAGGAAGTTCCAAAGGTTTCTGTTGCTTACTTGAGAGACCTCTGGAATAGCGGACATACGATGCGTGATAAGAAAACGATAACACCAGTTCAGTAAAACAGTCAAATGTATAATATGTGAATGAGGACCACAGCGCCACATGTGAACAGTAACAAAGAAAACTCCAGTTGCATTTTAATCAATCAATTTCTTAAATTAGTCTTTGATTATGTCCTGACTACCATCTAATGGATTATAAAAAATTTGGCTGCCGACCCGTCATAGAGCCTCAGCCTTTCCCACACTGTCCACACTCTTTTCTTATCATTTATCAGTACTTGCATTTAAATATTAGAAGATTTGTATTCTGTCTCCGAACCAGTTTAGTGACGCTGTCCACAAATCATATTTCTCCTGCTGCTACATTCTTGACCTGATTTCTTTAGGAAAACCAACTTATTTCCCACAAGTAAACAAAAACCAAAAAAATCAAATATGAAGAAAAAGTTTCTGTTCAGAAACCTGACCAACTTTGTTTGCACAGGCAGATGAACATCTGACCCGCTTCTTTAAAGGCTGCAGTGATGTTGAACGTAACTCTGTGCGACACCGGCGGATGGAAACAAATGGAGAGAGCTCGCTGCGGAGCGTTTGTGGTGATATGTTCTTACAGCAGGAGACGGCGAGGACTGGGAGAGACAAACACATCTGCGGCTCCATTGTGTTACATCAAATTGCTTTTATCTCTAACTGAACTGGGAACGAGACGAACCGGAGCTGCTGGGGTGTCACGTCTTCAGGTCGGATCATTGCACAAGTAAAACTGAGAGCTGGGAGTTGGCCCGCAGCAAACAGACATCTTGGAATAACAATGAAGTTTTCATGCGAGGCATAGGTTAATCAGTCTTAAATATTTATAAAATACACTTGTGCGAAAAATTTGATTTCACCAGGTTTTTAAGTAAAATCAAATCAAAATTTACACGATCAAGATTAAGAACAAAGCAGCATCTGATGTAAGAGTCAGTCTGTCCAACACTTTGGTCCAGAGCAAGATACATTTCCTCATCTTTATGACAAGAAATAAAGTCATGGTCCCCTAATGTAATTTTTTTTTTTTTGCAGTGCCACTTTCACTTCAAATTTCCTGTCAAATAAAACCTGATAGGTATGATTCATAGACTGTAAATAAAGATGGACATAGCCTCAGTGATGTCACCCATAGGTTTCTGAAGAGTGGTTTTGAAGCTCAGAGTGAGCTGCTCCACAATCATCATCTTGGCAGTACCTGATTACCAAACTTCCAGCTAATCCCAAAAATGGGCAAAGAGGAGGGGCACATGTGGAGCTGAGACTTTGGTGCTTGCAGGTTTGTGGCAAACATACGCTCACCCGCCTGTCACTCAAAGAGGCCACACCCTCAATTTTGCGTAACTTTAAGCCTTTTGGAGGCAGCCTCAAGTGGTCATTTGAGGAACTGCAGGTTTTGGCACTTCTGTTTTGGCTTTCATTTTTCAGCCCAAGAGTTTGCCACTTGGCTCAAATATAAAGAATAGAATACCTGTCTGGTTCCGGTCGGGCTTGGACAGTAATGCGCTGCCCAAGCTGCACTCTAGTGAGCTACAACAATGAGCCAGCCTCAAGTGGTCATTCTATGAACTGCAGTTTTTGGTACTTCAGAGTCATTTTTCAGCCCTCGAAGTTTGCGCTTCCTATAATTATAAGACAAACCGTAATCCCATGACTACTGAGACTGTCACCAAGGCAACCAGTTTCATATTATCGCTTCACACTGGACCCAGTCAGCTGAGTGCAGTGTATAAAAGTGCAAGTTGCAATATTAATCAACTGTGTTAAATTTCAGCAGCATACAGGAGAAGCACTGAATGGAGTGACAGACTGACCTGGAGGGGTCGTCTTCCTTGGAGAAACTTCCTTTCACCTCGATGCTGTTCATCTTGTTCTCGAACATCCCATAACTCAGTGTCACCTGCAGGGGAGAGAAAACACACACACGACCATAAGAAGAAGTGCATCTGCATGGATTTCTATGTATGTGTGTGTGTGTGTGGGTTACTACCTGGTTCGGGATGCTACTGTGGCCGATGAGGAGCAGGTTTTCCAGGTGGGAGTGGAACAAAGGACAGTGGACCATGGAGATGCCGAGCCTCTTCTCCACAATGAAACCCACCGTGCAGTCGTCAGGGAGACGGATGGTCGCCGAGGTCTGCTCGAACCGGGAGCCACTGAAATACAAACATGTAAAGAAAACAAACCACTGGCAGATTGATTACTGTTGATTTGAGAAAATACAGCTGACCAAAGACTTGCTTTCTTGATAAATCCACAGATCACAGATTAAATTCTATTTTTTTTCAGGTTATGAGAGGAAATTTATTTTTAGTAAAACTATAAAACTGCCCAACTTTCAATCTCAAAAGGAAAATGTTGATGATTTTGCATGTTTTGGCCAATTAACTATTTATTGCGTGTACTTTACTGCTGACCTTTTCCAAAGGAGCCTGTAAATTCTTAGCTTGAGTCCCTACCTTCTAGCCCTGGGCAGCCATTAGTCTCACTTGTTTGAGCGCAGTATAAATATAAACTTGCAGAGACCTGAAACTTACTTCAGACTGGTGATTCATCACTGTGAACATTTAGTCAGCTTTAATGTTTGGCCGAAGTTATGCTGCCGGTTGTTGATGCAGTTTAAAGAGAGAAACAAAGAGCCGCTGCAGTCCTTGTGTTGTGCCAGTCAGAGAACAGAGTTGAGTTGTGGACAGGAAAAATCTTAGATGCAGAAAGTTGTGAAACTCAGATTATCTCTCGAGTAACATCTGTTTGCTAATTGTTTTTTGTGTTCGTTTTTCAGACAACAAAGGTAAGGAATGCTGAAAGATTTTTGGCTTTTTTGGCTCTTAAATCTTAAATTATGCAGTACCCGATTTGTTTTTTGTCTAATTTTATTGTCTTAGCTTGTGATAGATTACCTATTGTATTTAACGCAAGCTTCAAGTCACAAAAAGTAAGGGGCTGCCACGAGGATAGGAACTCAATCTGTCTCAAAAAGTCATAATTAAATGAAAAACATAATTTGGTCTATTTTTAAAATGGAAAATAAATGAAATTTGTGGTAAATGAGCTAAAACATGCAAAAAAAAAAACAGACTTTGATGTTGAATTTATATTTAACAGTTTTACTTTTTTCTCTTTATTTTCACTCATTTGGACAAAGACACACACACACACACACGTGCATAAATACCTGGCCCATGGAGCCATCTTCTCCGCCAGCTGCCGACTCAGACAGAAACCTGCTCCTCCTGTAGCAAACCAGAACCGCACCTCCCTCTGAGGGACAACACACACACACACACACACACACACACACACACACACACACACACACACACACACTGATATCAACAAATACATACATGCAAACTCAAAGAACCTGAAATCAATATTGTTTTAAAACCAAATTCTGCTTTTAAGAAGAGAATCAGCAACTGTACTGCATAGGAAAAAGGTTCTTCCTCATTAATTTCAATGACAACACTGTGTTTGCACAGAGGACGTCCCACGACAGATTAGAGGGAGGGCAAAACAAAAAACGTAGTGTTGTCCAACTAAAAAAATGAATGAATAAAAAGATGAGAAGAGGAAAATGGTGCTGGTTCAACTTTTGTTGCGACTTAATGCTTAAGTTGACCAGTTGAAGACAAATTATTCCTGCTGTGGTAACTTGTGGTTGTTAGCCGTTGCTTAGTAACGTGTGATCTAACCAGCCCCTACATTACCCTGTGTTACAGTTTCAGTCAGTGGGTGACAGGATTTCACTTTGCTGTTGGTTTTGGTTGTGTGGTCACTTGCCATCGCCACATCTGGGTCCATTAAGAAGACCGAGCTAACAAACACGAGTGTGTGCAGGAGCTGCTGATGACTGGTTAGCTAGCCTTACTAGCATCCTCTATTTGAGTGGGAGCTAGTGAGTGAAATACGAAAACAATGGCCCCTCCCAAATTTTAAATTCAAAAAAAGTTACAGACGTTTTGACCGTTAGCTTGATTGGTAACAGTGTAAAACCAACCCTATATGAAGGGGTGAAGAAACATCTCACAACAGTGTTAGCATGCTACAGAGTTACAACGTGCTCCAGTCAGTCGTTCACCACAGAAGCCAGATATCCCCATTTTCCGGGGATAGTTTGTCCAACGGAGTTGGCTGCCAGCTAGCTATAGCAGCTTCAGAAGTGATGCTAAAATCATCAAAATAGAGTTATCAAGTCAGACTTTTCTTTTGCTGTTGTTGTTATTGTTGTTGTCTGTTGAGAAAAGGTTAGCTGACTCATTCATTGGTTTGGAGTTCATATCCAGTCAGTAAATTAACAAAAACAAACACACTTCAAACAAACTTCACGACTGCTTCAAAGGTAGGGACTCATCATTTTATCAGCCCTCAATATTTATTACAATACAACAGGCCAAGATACATGACTGTCCTCCTTTTTTATTTCATAGGTAAAAACATTGGATATTTGAATGATATATTGACCGCCGAACTGGGAATGTCCCCAGTTTTCATTTCAGATATCTGGTCATCTTAACCGGAGGTGACAGCGCAACTGTGGCCCTCAAACATCAGTCAGACGCTATCACTTCAAGTCTTCAAGCTAACACAATTTCTATAGATAAAGTGCGCCCAAAAACCCCTTTACTTTCTTTTAAAAGATAAAAATATATGAAGAATAGCTTATTTTAATAGTGTCATTATAGTTTAAAGTTCCCTGCAATAAAAGAGAGAATTCAAATTTCAGTTCGACTTTGAGCCTGCCTGACCTTGAAGTAAGTAGCCTTAAAAAGGTTTGTTTTTGTGTCCATTTGTCTGCTTTTGAGTCTCGTTTACGCCTCTTGCACACACACACACACAAACACACACACACACACACACACACACACACACATAGAAACACACACAGAAACACACACAAAAGGTACAGACACAAACGTGTCAACACGATCGTCATGTGAGAATAAAGAGGCAATGCTTGGAATACAAAATACGCTAAATCTGATTTCACAAAAGAATAAAAACACACACACACACACACACACACACACAGAGGACTGATGAGAATATTTAGTGAACTGACTCCGTATCTTTCCCTCTGACACACAAACAATGTGTGTAATAGATAAGAAAGGAGAAAGAGTACAACACTTTTCCCTTCAGATGTGTATTGATTGTTCGGTCTTTTCCAAACCAGCCAGCGATGAATTTTATGTCGTTATCTGCTAACGCTCAAGTAGATGCTGTGTTTATTGCATCCTGCAGTGTAAACTGTTAAGGTGATTTTGTTTTTTTGGTTAAAAAGGAAGGAAATGTGTCTTTCTGGTGTTTTGTTTGTGTGTTAGTCACGGCAGTCAAATGAGTGGTTTAAAGTAGAGAGCTGTAATTATACAACAAATTAGTGTGTTAGACTGTGTGTGTTTTCTTTACTTTCCTTTTCATGTCCTGTATGTTTCTCACTGCGATTTCCTTCCCTTTCATTTATTTTCCATTCGTCATTTCATACATTTCCTTCCACTTTATTTATTTGAATTTCTTCCTTTCCCATCTTTTCCTTTGACTTCCTTTCCTTTCCTTCTAGTTCCTCTCCTTTCCTTTTCTTAATATTTTTATCATTTCTTCTTTCTTTAATCTCTCTCTACCTATCTCTATCTTCTCCATCCCCTTCGTTTTGATTTCTTTCTCATCCTTTTCATTCCTGTTTTAAAGGCTGTTCCTTTCTTTTAATTTCATTTCTTACCATTTTTTTCCTTTGGCTCTTTTTCTTTGAATTACTTTGTGTTTATTTCATTCATATTTTCAGTCTTTTCCTTCTCTACCCTTTTCTTTCCTTTCTTTTCCTTTCCTCCTCCCTTGTCTCATCCTCCTCTCAGCCTCACAATCATGACAGGAAATCAAAAAAGATCGGCAGCAAAAAGTAAGAAAATGAGAAGAGGAGACAGAGAGGAGCCTGTGTTTTCTCCCCCATCACCCATCCAACCTCAGGCAGAGGGTGGAAATGATGGAGAAAAAAGGAAGAAAAGAGGGAATTGAAAGAGAGCGAACAGTCAGACAATGAAAACAGAGAGGAGGAGGAAGGAAAGAGGGAGAAAAGGAGTTAGGAAGTAAAGATAAATATCTATTTTTCGGTGTAAATGGGCGCAATCAGAGCAGAAAATGTGACACATGGGAGAAGGAGAGAGTCGTTTCAAGAAATGAGTGAGCGAGATTGAAAAAGTGCAGGGAAGAAGGAGAGAGAGGGAGAGAGAGGATGAAATTCTATTCAGAAAGCTCAGTGGAGTCATCATGTACTTTAAGTCAATAGAAGCATAAATCCTACTGTAAAGCTGTGAAACCAAGTGACACACACACACACACACACACACACACACACACACACAGACAACAGTGAATAGCTGCATGTATATTCCTTAAAAAAAACTATCGACCTCCTGCAGTTTGACAACCTCTTTCCCCAAGGGAGTCTTCTTCCTTATGTTTGTGTGTGTGTGTGTGTGTGTGTGTGTGTGTGTGTGTGTGCATGTGTATTTGTGTTTTACCACCAATCAATATATACCAACAAGACACTAATCACTCATTGATCCACTTGGGTATGAAAATCCTTCCCATGTGAAGAAAACACATGGAGCTATACGTTTGCTTTATCTCCATCCATCCATCCACTCGTACATACATACATACATACATATATTTATCTGTCTATCCCTCACTGCGTCCTCCTGAGAGTGAAAGAGAATAGATGGTATGGATTTTGCACAGCACTGGTTAACCCGACTGGGCTGCGTTTTGGCACAAAGCCAATAGGAAGAGACCTCAGCTTTGTTTTAAAGTGCATCAGTGTCCTCAGTAGAGCGGCAGAGCATCAAGGAGGAAAGAAAAAAGGAGGGAAGGAACTATGGATTGACTGAAAGAGGGAGGAAAAAAGGGGAAAAGGGAAAGCACAAACAAACAAAAACTTAAAGTTATTTTAAAGTTCGTATAATAAATATCAAACTAAATTCACAGCGGAAACACGCAAACGCTACAGATGCATTCAATCCACACAGACTCCAGCAACATCTGAGGACGCCAGGTGTCTCCACCAGGGAGTCACAACAGCTGCTCTGTTCAATGAACCGTAACAGTTTTCAGTAAGATGCATGAGAAGCGCATCGGAGGGAAAACCAGTGATGTTTTTATCGATAATCGTTCTGTGTTCAGTCATGAATGAATGTTGTCGGCATGGTTGCCGAGTTCACAACATACAGCGGAGAAATTAAGGTTCACATACCGATCGTATATTGTCCTATAATTGTAAATGACATGTTGGTGTAAGTGATCACAGCTGATGTGAAAATGCAGTCTCTGTGGACTGAGCGGCAGGTGAAGGTTAAAATATGAGCAAGGATTCAGACTGAAAACGCAACCAGTCCATCAACCTGAACAACCACACAGGTCGTTTGTTCCAACCCTCCGATACGACCCATAGGAGTGTCTTCCTGACATAGCGCCCCCTACAGCGGCAGGCGTTAACAAATAGAAAACACTGTACCGGCGTACCAGACCTTCGTCACCATGGATACAATAATAAACGGTCATGGCTAGGTTAGGTTTAGACACAAAAACTACCTGGTTTGGTTTAGGAAAAGCTCATGGTTTGAGTTAAAATAAGTCCTTTTTTTAAGGTTTCATGATCTTTGTTGTCATGGTGACAATAATGACATGGTTGAGGTTTCGTAACACCAACTGCTAGTTTCACACAGGAATCGAACGCCGCTCTCCTGCGTCATATTCCTGTGTTTTGTTGACCCATCCGTCCACCGCAAACCTCCTCTGAAACTCAGACTTTGTCTCTCCCGTCATAATTACTACGACCACTAGATGTCGCCTAGCAACAACCGTAACTATGGGTCATAATAACCTGCTGCACAGACAACCTATGAATTCATTTTTAGTAGTTTTTATACTCACAGACGATATTTTACAACTGTGGATAAGTGGACATTTCCTCTTTAGTCAGGATGATTGCGAGTTAAACAACAGAGATACATCATGCATCATGTCGCACTGTGATCCATCAGGAGTGTGCACTTTTGGACGACTCTGCCTTGCAGTAAAATCCAAACCGGGTCCAACACGTCTGCTGTTCTGCTGTATTTCAGCACCTCCTCTTTATATTATACGTATATTATACTCGACATTTCAGGTACATTTAAATAGAGGTGAAGATCATTGGATTAAATGTGATTTGTTGAACACAAGAAAGGGTCAAAGAGTTGATTAACTAAACTACAGGGATGTTTAGTTATGAGCTGGAGCAGCTGAACCATTTAAAGGCTGCGGGGAAGGGCTTTGGTTGTGTTGAAGAGGTCATTAATTTCCACAGTGCCGCAGTGGGAAAGAGCAGAGGAGGAAGGAGGTAAGGGAACAAAGACAGAAGAAGGAACGATGCAAAGAAACAAGTAGGCAAAGGACGGAGAAACACAGCGACGGAGGGATTCATGAGACTCGGTGAGTTGTTGACAGCAGGTCCGTCAAAGTTGGATAGAAGAAATAGGTAATCAGTGAAAAGAAGGAGGGAGGGAAGGAATTCAGGATGAAAAAGGAGATAAAGGATCTGAGCTAGAAAAAAATTAATCTGCAGAGTCACATCCAAGACAGTAATGCATCTCAGAGGGGTCACCCTGCCTTAAGGAGTTATCAGCCCAAATAAATTAAATTCCGTCAGGTTTCAGGGGAGTTATAAAGAGGTTCAGAGGCTTTTTCCAACACTGCCAAGAAAAAAATGCTGCGAGGAAACACCGAGGACTTTGAAAACCGACACATTTGAACTGTTGAGTACTATCACAGAACAGCGTTCGTAACAGTGACTCACTGAACACTTATCTGCACAACTGCTGTGTGAACTGTGAATCTGAAGTCATGTGTCACTGAGAACGGAGCAAATTTCTTTTTACAGCACCAGTAAAATATGTTTTGCTTTCTTATCGTATGCAGCAGCGATTTCTATATCGGGCATCCTTGATTCTTTTTGCATCTTAAGAGTGTCTTTGTCAGTGTGTGAGAATTTTTTCTTATTAGATCGCACTAAAATCACACAATTAAAGTTATAATATATAACTTTTCCACATTAAAATGTCTAAAAATTACTTACAGTAACCTTTTTTAACCTATTTTTTTTAGTTATTGCAAATGTTTCCAGCCATTCTCAAACCTAGAGAAATCAGTGATTTTAATCATGTTAACAGATTGTTTCATTTGGTCGCCTGTCAAGCGATCCAATGGACTTTTTCTCCAGTTTGAAGCCACATTTTTAAGATACACTTTTTACACCTTGGTCATTTTCAACTTTATATTTTAACGGGATTCACGATTTTAGTCATTGGACATCTGGATCTTGAGTCATCACAGAAAAAAAGCTGAGCAAATGTTAAGCAGCTCAGTTCCCAGCCCCTCTGAGACGTCCTGTGTTCGCCAGACAGCATCGATGAATCACCAACTTTTAAAGTGAAACAGCCTTTTTTCCAGAGTTTCTACCGGCTTTACTCTCTCTCTCCTTCTGTTATACAGAGGAGGACACCTCTGCGGATAATTCAGCTGCTGGTAAAACCCTCCTGAATGTCTGGCTCATAAGTTATCAAAGAAACAACCAAAACAGAGGTCACAGCCCTTCCCTGATGTCCTGTGTCCACCGTACAGCGCCGGCGAAACACTGACTTTAAACGTGAAATTGCTTTATTCAGCGCTTTTAACGGTTATAATCAAGGAGACCTCTGCGGATAATTCAGCTCCCAGTAAAAACCTCCTGAACAACTGACGCTGAAGGAATCCAAACCGAGAGAAGCTGACATCAGCTCCCATGATCCCACGCTACTTTACCAAACGCCATCTTTTATAATTGTTGTGATTGAGAGACCCCTAGTGGCTGAGGTTATACACTATTTGTGTGTTTACTAGTAGAGAGGAAATGTTCCTTCAGCGCGACGAAATGGAACAGGAATCTGATCTTTTGTGGATGGACTTCAAGAAGAAGCTGAATAAAAAACTCTCTTGTGTTGGTTAGATCGGACAAACACTGTGGGACGGTACCGTTGCGTTGCCCTCCAGGAGTTCGTGAGCGGTGATGGGCTTGTCCAGGCTCGGTTTGCCCACGTAGATGTCGCCTTCCTGGGGGAAGGCTGAGAGCAGGGAGCGGAGGGTCTCAGGAATCAGATAGTTGTCATCATCCACATGACAAAACCACCTGAAGAGCAACGGACAGAAAAAAAAACAGGCAGTGAAAGTTTGTTCAATCTACTGCAGAAACTTAAAACCTAATTTTCCTCCTTGCTGCTTTCATTTTTGTACAGAATGAATCCAACAACAACTCTCGAAGGCTTAAAAAAGTACCTGAGCTAAATGAGGCATCACCATAAACACTGACTCATAAAGAAACCGAAAGTTTCTGCTTTATTATTGTGCCTGTGTCGGCTGTTTTTTTATCCATGAATTCATTCTGCTATAGCAACTGAATCACCTTGTGCCTACAGGAAATAACTGCTCAGATCCATCAGAAACACGCTGCCGAGATCTGTGGTAAAAATATTTCAAACTCAAGGTCACTCACTTTGTTTCTTCTGGAATTTTCAACTGTATCTTCCTGGACTTTTTCAATGAATATAACTCGCTCAGGGTTCATCGCCCAAAGTTGGAAATTTCGGTCTTGCGTTAATAAGATGAACGAAAAAACCTTGGATTTAGAATATTCTCCAAGGTTAAGAATGAATTTTTCAGACCATGTTTCCCTGACTTTATTTTTTTTTACAGTTATCTATATGTAAAACTGAGGTATTATTATTTCTGACACTGTATCAGCTTGTGTTATTGCATATGTTAATAAAAAAACAACCGTCACACTGCTGTGGAAAGCCGACTGCAACCTCGGGAAACACAAACTTGACGTCGTCATCGCATGAATTTCATTGCGTTGACTCTGTGAGTGAACAAGCTGTTTGATTTCCTCTGCCGCCTTCATGACTGTGTCAAAGCTTCTCTCCAAAACCAAACAGACTCTGCACTGCAACAGTCCAAATGACAAATCTGATTGCTACCGAAACTGAGCAGCTGTCTTGTTTCCTCTGCCATCCTAATGGATGTCCAACTGCACAAAAAGGCTTCCTTCCAAACACAAACAGCCTCACTTCCCCTCCTCACTGCAAATAACAAAGTGGGGTTTGCAACCAAAGTGAAATATCTCTTTCATTTCCCATCTCATCTTAATAACAAGACAAAACCGCGACCGGACATCGCCAACAAGTTGTCCAGCGTACAATACGATAACTCGGTGCACCTCCTCAGAATATTCCTATCGAAATAAAGAATTGTCACCTGTGTAAACGCTTATGTAACCATCACACAGATGATTATTTACGCCTATGATTTCTCCTTTCCCCTCCCGCTGCTGTAACAGCCCGATTTCCCCCGCAGCGATCATTAAAGTCTGCAATCTTAATCCGATCTTTAAATCCACGGTGGGCAGGATGATAGGCGGACCTTAATCTGCCTCACCTCTTGTCTGAGGCCATGAAGCCGTCGTACTCGGCAGACATCTTGCAGGACAGAGCCTGCTGACTGTGATCCGACTGGCATCCTGTTACCACCATGTTATAACCTGGACAGAGAGAGAGAGACAGAGGGAGACACGCGTTTGATTTTACACAAACCAAATAATCAATAAGCTCATTGTAATAGAAAAGTGTGAAATAGGTTCATTTGCAAGTGATCGCGGGAGAGTTCATATAGTCGAATAAGGGGGTGAGAGACAGAACCTGGAGGGAGAGATGGAGTGAGAAGGAAGGAAGGAAAGGAGTCTGGTGCAGCAACAGTAACTAAGGGAGGGCGGGGCTTAGCAACAGTCAGTGCATCCCAAAGGGGTTGGATGGTCAGGGTTCTGCAGCTCGGTCAAGTTCTTCCACATCAAACCGGGGGAAAACCAGTTCTCTAAGGGCCTCGTTTGGTGCATGGGGACACCGTCACGTTGGCTCCCCAGACCAACATTTCATAAAAGCTGGAGTCCGTATACTTTAGGCCACATCAGTTTGTGTGTAAGTTACATTCATTTCTGCTGCTTACCTTCTGAACTCAAGTCCTCATCCTCCGTGTCTGTGAAAATGAAGGTCTAGACAAAAAAAAAAAATAAAGAGAACAAAAGGTATTTAAACACACCAGCTTTGATTATATGTTTCTTTTTCCACATCTGTAACACAACGTCCTGAAAGCACCTTCATTATGGAGTGAACACACACCAACACGCTCGTGGAAACACACACACACACACAGGATCAATACAGTTTTGAATAGAGCAAATTTGGTGTGACAAAAACAAGGCTCCCCGCTGTGAGCTAAAACAATGAGTCACTGCACATACAGAAAACACACACAATTTGTTTTTTAACAGATATATGAGTCAAATAAGATTCGTCAAGCACACTAACAAAAAACTTGTTACTACGATAGATAGATAGATAGATAGATAGATAGATAGATAGATAGATAGATAGATCTGCAGTGCAATGCTGACCTCTGGTGGTGAAAAGTGGTAAAACCACTCGACCATAAAAGCTCACATGAGCAGTAGATTCAAGTTTTTTACTTTTCTTGGAAGAGTTTAAAGAACTATCTTCAAATTATTAAAAAAGTCTAAAAAAAATGGGGGGAAAAAACACATCATATTCCTTTTTTTTCTTTGAATCAAATGCAAAATTAACCTTTCAAAAAGGTTTCCACAACCGGCTAGGATCCTGTGTCAGTTTTCCTCCTGCAGACAGATGATAAAATGCGTATGGTGTGTGTGTGTGTGTGTGTGTGTGTGTGTGTGTGTGTGTGTTTGTGTGTGTGAGTCACAGAGACCGGGGAGGTTTGTATCAGGGGATTTGAACAAACAACCCCCGCGTTACACTCCATCAGCGCAGCCCCTCAGGCTGAATCGCGCGGTGTGTTTGACTTTCTTTGCCAGGCAGGCGCTTAATAACCTCGGCGTTGGACAAATCACCCAATAGATAAGATAAACACGAACCATAACTCATGCTTTATTTAACTCCTGGAAATGTTAATGTGTGCATCCCCAAGTTTTGGCTGGAGAACAGGAATACTAAAAATGTTTCGGAAATATATCTTAAAAATATCTTACACAAGTTCTGTCTAAGTGAGTACAACATGCAGACCCATATCACACTGATATCAGCTGCACTACAGATTAAACTTAAATTTGAGGGGACAGCGTAATCTCTCGTGTGAACAGGTGTTTTGTTTTTCAGAGCGTGGAGAGAAAGACAAAACAGGAAGAAAGAGTTGATTTTGCTACACAAAAACATTCAAATTCAAAGTATGAGATAAAGTATAAATAACAGCATTAATAGTGCATTTAAAATGACAGCAGCAGAATTTAGACAGACAAAATAAAAATTAATGCTGCATAAATGTGTTTTTAAAAATGTCATTAAAATGTCAACTTGATATGTGAATTACAAAATGTGAGGGACGTGGGGAATATGAAGGCAAGAGATGTGTCCTGACCCAGACACCAGAGTGTGTGTGGGTGTGTTTTAAGGAGATAGTTATAGGAACGGCGGAGATAGTCGCGGAAAAGTGTGAAGAGATCAGGGTGTGAAGCTGAATTTCCCACCATAGAGAGACACTGAGAGTACGATATGTGTATCGGCATACGCAGGTTTGTCGGTCCGTGTGTGTGTGTTCTAACCAAAACTCAACATCTGTCCAGACGTTAGAGTTTTTAGAGTCCAACATATTTCTGATGGTACATTGATGTTGCCTGCAGGGGCATTTTTGGGATATTTTAAAGCCCCAAAATGTGCCAATATGATTTGCCATCAGGGGCCCCTTTAATCCTTCGGGGGCCCGAGACACTTCCCTGGTTTGCCTCGTTTTACTGCTCAGGTTGGAATTAGGTTTAGGTTATGGGTTTGGTATTTAATTTTGATGGTTAAAGTGATAGTTCGGGTTATATGAGATACTTATCCATAGTGAATGTTTTACCTGCAGCAGATTCGTGTTGCCGCCTTTTATCACTCCAACAGCTGATCTGCAGTGCAATACAGTAAGTCTGCTAACGCGTATACAGAAGTGCAGCAGTTGAGAAAGTGTATTGCCGAAGTAAAGAGCTGTTTGATGGCAGTAAAAAGCGGTGAAAATATTCAAAATATAGCGTGCACTTAATCTGACACTGGTTTTTAAGGTGGAGGTGGTTAAACTACATTTTGTCTGCTGCCCCCGTCCACAGCAGTACATCGCTCCACTTCTGTACCGGTGCTCCCGGGAGCGACTTGAAAACACTGACTGCAGATAAGTACCACACACAACCCGACGTCAAATAACTCAAACTATCATTTTAAGGTTAGGGTGAAGGGCTAGGGAATACATTAACTCAACGAGTGTCCTCACAAAGATAAAAGTACAAGTGTGTATGTACATTAAAGTGACTAATCTCCTTAATATTCTCTTTACTGCACTCTGAAAGAAAGGCTGCATATATTTAAGCACTCTGTTTTACTGTACAAACCCCAGTTCATCCATCAGCTCTTAATACTCTCCCTCTCTCTCGCGCAGTGACATCAAACAACCTCTAAATCTTCACTGCGGTCATTTTAATACCAATCAAACCTTTTTTTTTTTTTTTTACCTTTGTCCATCCCTCCTTTTTTATCCCTGTATCAATGAAGCAGGAGGAGGAGGTGTAATGAGATACCTGGATCAATCCTCCTCACCGCCATCACCGCGACAACAACAACCATCACCACCACCCCCCCAGTAAAACCCCACGAGAAAGAGCCGCCATCATGATTGGTTCCCTCCCCTCCTCTGGTCATAACTCAAACTAAACTACCTGCACTGAAATCAGTCAACCTGGGCTGAGGAACAAAAAATGGCGGCGTGTCGGCTTGCGGCGGCTCGTAAACAGAGTTTGAGAGGACGTTTTACTGAGGTCAGGAAGGAATGCATAAATCTCGCCTTGTTTTTCACACTGTTAAAGGGCCATTAAGTAAGATTTGTACTGCCCCATAGCACAAAATGACTGTAATATATCTAGATGAGGTTTCTGATTTATACTTTAGTGATTCCTTGGCCGCGTGATGAGAATCTGGCTTTCTGATCCATCAGTTGGACATTCACTTTGTTCCACGGGGGCATTCTGGGGTTCCCCGAGGGAACACTGCTCAGACCAATTGAGGGCAGAGAGGATATCATTTTATTACTTTATCCATGTAGATTTATCTGGACTTGAACCAACAATTACTATATTTTATTCAAGACTATATTATTCTTATTGGCTAAAGTTATACCAAATTCCAAAGCCGCCCAAAGTTTTAAAGGAAATAGATTTGTTTTGGAAAATAACATTATTAGCTCTCTTTTTTCGTGGATCATATTGGAAAGCCAATACCCATCTAACAATTGTGCTTTCAGTATGTGGCGAGCCAGGATGTGATTAGCCTAGCTTAGCGTAAACACCAGGCCAAAGTCCACCAAAGACAGTAATATATAAAGTGAAATTACTTATATATAATACTGTCTACTGATTCTATCAAATAAAGGCACAAAATGGCAAAAAAAAAAAAAAAACTTTGTACAGAGTGAGGCTAACTGCTCCCCCCTGCTTCCAGGCTTTATGCTAAGCTAGCTTGCTTGCCTCCTGGCTCTAGCTCCATAGTAACATGGGAGTGGTATTGATCTTCTGCAATAACTCTCGGAAAGACAGCAAATGAGTGTATTTCCCAAAATGTCCCTCATACCGAATTAAAGCGTAGATAGATAGATAGATAGATAGATAGATAGATAGATAGATAGATAGATAGATAGATAGATAGATAGATAGATAGATAGACAGGTATTGACACAAGCTTTTTAAGTCATGATGAGCTTTCACGTTCGATAAATAACTGCCCCGCCAGTGTTGCTCCTCTGAGGCCAAACACTGCTGTCCTACCACACTGACACCTAACTGCATTTCATAAGAAGACGCAGCCAGGAGAGCAATAACTGTCGAGTAACAGCGGACCTTGTTGTTTGCACGAGACTACAATGCAAAATGTCTTAACACTTTAAACTTAGCGCCACCATCAGAGCAAAATTGCATCATATTTGCAAAACTAACAACATCCCCATCAGCCTCAGCTCTACTTTGTATTTTGTGCTAATTAGCGAACCTCGCTAAATTAGGATCGTAAACATAGTAAAGCTGCTAAACATCATCGCAAACATCATGTTAGCATTGAAATTGACAGCATATTAGCATGTCGAAAATTAGCATTTCCGTCGCAGAGCTGCTAGCGTGGCTGTAAACTCTAGTTCCTCTGTTGAGTTTCCTCTTGTGATCGTATTTAACCACTAAAACTTTTCTTTCTCAACGCTGTCAGTTGTTACCAAGCTGGTTAGAAATGACGTGTGAGTGTGTGTGTGTAAGATGAGGTTCATTCTGTTCTACAATCGGCCTCTCCACTTCCTGTTCAAAGACCGGCTTCCGTTTCAGTATTGTTAACACAGTCTCCACACGGCGGTTGCTTCCCCTCAGCCCAGACAACCTGCCTGCACAGCTTCCTGTGTCTGTGTGTGTGTGTGTTTTCTTGTATTGCTGCGTCTTTGTGTGTCCGAGTGCCTTTGTATATATGTGTGTAAGTGGGACTGTTTTCATGTGGGTGTGATGTGGTTAATTTTCCTACGCATTAATAGGCCAGGGTGAAGCCAAACAGTCTTGTGTGTCGCTTTTGCAACGAGAAAGAGGAAGACACTGACAGCATCTTCCTCTTTCACTCAGAAAATATGCCCTATTATTAAAATCAACAGTCCTCTGAAAAGTCTAACACAGAAAACAAGAAGCTACGAAAACTCCCTCTCAAGATCACTGCTTGTCTGTTTCACTTATTTCACAAAAGGAATCAAACTGTTTCATGAACCATAACGTGGAATCAAGTTAAATAAAGTCCATTACATGGTCATTTTGCAATTGGTGTACACTTCAGTTTATCAGGAACACCCAGCTATAACTAATGCAGTCAGCTCTAATAAATCCTCCCTCCATGAAGGTGATGATGTTCAGTTTGTTGAAGCTGTTAAAGAGGAGTTCGTTCTACTCTATGATTATAATTACCTGCAATTCATGCTGTTACTTCACTGCTTTGCATTATAAAGAGAGTTGTCTGTTATTTAGCCTACCCTCATTGATTTGAATGGGGTGGACAAAATAATAGGAACACCTGTCAACCTCCACAGACATCATCCTTCTAATTGATCATTATTTCCTTCATGAAAGCAGGGTTTATTGCAGGAGTGTTGTTTTAGCTTGGTGTTCATAATAAACTGTTAAAAAAATTATATATACATATATATATATATATCCTGTGAGCCACACCACCAACTCTGGGTCTTTAAACATGTTCCTGAAGATTTACTCAACACTGATTATTACCAGCCTGGTTGGACAAATCAAGCCTCAGCAGATCAAGGATGCTGAAGTCCGAGATAAACAAATGTTCCTGGTACTGTGTCATGTACAGTATGTCCAACGTGAGGACACACATGCGTACACCTTTCGATTTGGACTGTAATGGAAGTCAAAGAGAAGATGGGGAGAAAAGAAAAGGACCACTGCCAGAAATCTTATTCTGACTCAAATGCAATTCAATAGCAATCTGCTATAAGCATAAAAGTAATTATTTGACATTGTAGGGAATACATGAATGAGTAGATACATAGATAAGATTGAAACCAGCATGTTTATTTTTATTTTTGTATTAATTTTTATCCAATCACTGTATATGCTGTTTTTACTGGTACCACTGTTGTTTTTGATCAAATGTACTTGTCATTGTTGTCGTCATTAGTAGTTTTACTGTTTGTTTTCGTCGTTATTTTTCTTGTTCCCTTTTGTCTTGAATTCTAATTCACAGTATTGTTTTTGCATTACGATGTAATATCTATATTTATATTTACTGTTAACATGTAGTAGCCGTTAGCTTAGCTCAGCACAAAGACTGGAAACTAGCTCACCTGTCTCGAATCAAAGTTAATATAAAGTGTCTTATCCAAGAAGATAATGCACCCAGCCAAGAAATAGTGCGGCACATAACCTGCTAGTAATACTGTAATTTATCAATTTAGTTCTTTGGTTTTTTAACAGATTAAACAACTAAGGGTTAAAATGTTAATTTATACGTTTTAGAGGAGCTGACAGGAGGATGTTGTTACGGTTTGACACAGCCAAGTTAGCTGTTCCTCCCCTGATTCAGGTCTTTATGCTAAGCTAACCAGCTACTGTGGAGTGTGCAATCATCTCATCTATTGCAGAAAACCATGTGATAGTGAACCCTGATCTGATCACCTCTGGAGTCTTTAAACCAAACTAAACCTTAAACACTTCAAATAATTACATTTTTAAGTTTGACAAATTCATCCAATTCCCTGATATCAAAGCCACAGACGTTGATGTTGATGCCAGTAAGAAAACAGGTGTTTACTTCTGTCTGATAAGAAGGTTCCAACAGGTTTAAAGCCTATTTAACCAGGTTTTTACAGCTGTTATTTAGTGTCATTTGCAATTCAATCAATAAACCCAACAAGCATTCGGTCAGTCAGGAAGTTAACTTGGGCCACATCAGTCCGAACGATCAGTCTTGAGGCTTCAAAGCAGGAAGGAAGTGAATGTTTTCATTTCATCATTAGGACAACACATCTTGTCTAGGTCTAATGAGGAGTCAGATATCTGATGCTTTTCTTTAAATAAATGTATAAAGATACTGAGTTGAGTTCATGAGTTGAAACCTAAAGCTCTTACAGCTCTGTGGATCCATAATATGAACATGATTCTAGGCGCTTTGATTAAGACATATGAAGATGTATAACTTTATAAGTCAGGAGGCTGGGATGGAATTAATAAAATTCGTCCTATCACCTTAGTTCAACTTTTCTCAGGACTTTCCTCTTATGATAATTTATTGTCTACAAAAAAAACCTCCTGATAGAGCCTCTACTGGTGTCCTACTGGTTCTATTGTGTTCTACTGTTTTCATGGTGTGACTGGTTTTAGACAGAAGCAGCAGCAGAGAGTCTTAAGTGTAAGACTTCTCGGACCAGCACGGGGACTCACATGCGCCTTGGTTCTGGAGATCCACGTCTCCAAAAGGAGCGCCAGACGCGTCTTGTGGAACCTCCCGGTGGTCTTCACGGCGATGAAGATGTCCTCCTGCTTCAGCCGCGGCTGGGTGCCATGTGCACGCTCAGTGGCCGTCTTTCCATCGTTCCCGCTGCTGTTGCTTTTACTTGCCGGCTCCTGCGCGTCGTTGCCCACGGGGCCAGCCTTCGGGAAGGAGCGGTTGAGCGGATAGACAGTCGGAGAGTGGTCCACTCTGACTTTGGGAGGGTTGCTGGTACGTAACTGAAAATCCACGTAGAGAATGATGAAGAAGGTGAAAATCAAGACAGGAAGCCTCCGCCGTATCCATCTCTTATGCATTGTAGAACAACAAAAAAAAAAAGTTGTTTAGATCCCACAAAGTATTAAAACCATGTTCTCTTCCTTTACGCAGTTTTGGTTTTGGCAGCTTGTTTTGGTTTAATTTCGTTTCCCCATCACCTTCTCTTCCTTCTTTAGCGTTATCGTCACTGTTCCTCATTAATTAACTCTTAATTTGCATGATTGCAGGCCGTTTATCAGACTTTTATTAATCTTGAAGCGGATTACTTTTTTAAAAATCCACCTGTTGTGAATTCAGCGTCATGACACGATTGATTTCTGCTCATCTTCTGTGTAAAAAGCCGCTGTCACTAGGACGTATGTGACACGGTCACAGATGCAGCTCTGCCCTCCCTGTCTGTCTGTCATTATAGTGTCAAGCTGAGGGGAATCAAAATGAAGGGACTTCCGGACATAGATTTCAAAATAAAACAACCGGTGGCATTGTACTTCCGGTTACAATCTGCTTTTATTTGACAATAGGTTAAAACATGCATCACATAACATGGGGGAAAATACTCAGGATTTTAGCTGTATATAATGATTTTCCAGTTATTAGGCTATATAATAAGCTAAATAGGCTGTATGATTTAAATATAACTTCAAATATAAAGAGTAATTGATTGCAATATGATTGAATAATACATATTTTTGCACTATGGATAAAGATATATAGCTCTATGTTTAATTGTACAATCTATAATAAGGAAGAATCCTGCCCTCGTGTGTTTCTGTTTTATATTTGAACAGAGCTGAACACAGACTACAGCGTTTTGTTGCAGCCCGTGTCATTTATATGCCTTAAACAGACACTAACAATTGAAAAACACTCAATTTATGGAACACTTGCTTGCTTTTGACCATATCACATGGTCTTCTTCGGCAGATGGAGCTTGTTTGATAGCGATGGGGCTGCAGATATTCAAACCTTTCTTTATTCTGAGCACTTTTTCACCAAGCATGGATGAGAGGTAACCAAGAATAATGTAAAGATTGAATATATTCACTTAAATCACAAAAGAAGACCATGCGGTATGGTTAAAAGCTTCAGAAGTGGGCCTTGAGTTGAGATTATATTGTCAGCATCTGTTTTGAAGGTCAAAAATGAATTATGAAGCTCAACAGTTGGAACAAAGATTGTCTTTATTTGTAAAAGTATTTTGCACAGGTATAAATATTGTATTAGTAGATGTTCATGATCACCGGAGGATGAGTCCTAATGACTTTGGTGATGACCTAACTTTACAACTACCACTACCAGCAGGTCCGAATCTTCATATCCACCTAACACCAATTCAAAATGTCGTAGCAGAAATCCCTAATTGCAACATCTCATTAAAGGTTGCATGCATCCATGATCTGTGAGCAGTTTGACCAAAGAGCGATCTTCCCTGCTCTCACTGTTACAGTCTTATCGTTTTAAGAGTCCTGGGGGAATAAAACTATGAAACAAAAACAAAGTTGTTAAGAAGAAAGTGAAGAAGTAAGAAAAATGAACAATATTTGGAAGAGAAATCATCTTTTCTTCTCGTTTATCCATTTTCTTAAGACCTCTTGAGGGGTCCTGACCCCCAGGTTGGGAACCATTGATATACAGTGGGGTCCAGAAGTCTGGGACCACTTTCCCGTTCACTTGAGACGGACAGACACACATATAAACACCTGCCAAAGTACTGAAAACCGCCTCCAGTTTTTAGTACCACATTTTGCCACGATGAGACACACACACAATGTGAAAACAATACCAGCCGCGCTGTCATAGCCAGTAATAAGAATCAATCACAAACCATACATCAAGCAACATATCACAGCCCACTGAACATGGTGCCATCTGTTCACTCGTCCAGAAACAGCAAACCACAGCAAAACACTCGCCTTCTTCCTTCCTCTTCAGCACTCAGAGTTACCGTTACACCGCTTTCTCTGCAGCTCGGCCATAAAACTGCCATACGTGAGCTTTTAAAATGATGACTTTGCAAATACGGCGTTTCATCCCCCCAAAAAACAAACCAAAAAAAAAACAGGTACAGGCTTCTTTATTTTGACCATCATTAAAGAACTATTTCCTGCTATGCAACAAAAAACTCTCCTGAAATTAGTCAGTTAATATTTTAAGCTGATAATATCCTCAAAAACAGAAAGCAAAAGACAGGATGATTGCTCATAACTTTACTGACAGGTTTCCTACCAACAAAGCTTCATGCCAATAAAAACAGCAGGCCCCATCGATCTCATTTTGAAAAGGAACTGCACATGCAAGCGTCACATAAGCTGTGACGCTGATGCAAAGTGGAGAGTCCTGCATTTAAAATAAGCGACAATATTTACAATCATAAATCACCTTTGTGTGCCTTTTCCTCAGTCCCCAGGAGAAGAATTGATCTGAGCACGGATGTATGAATGATGAACGAAAATATGGAGGGATTAAAAAGAAAGCGATTAAATTAAATGTCAAAGCACGATTAATGATACAAAATGGTGCCAGTTAAACAGATAAAGAATCAGACAGATATCAGATGGATTAACACTGATGATGAGCAAGTCGCCGAGTCTCCTAGAAATTGCATTTATACACAACTACATTGTGACTGCGACCAAATCACGTTTTCTATCAACATAATGAGGATATGTTATTAATTTAAGTGTTTATTAAACTTTTCAATGGTTGTATTTTAGACACTCACAGTTCTTGGTTAAAGTTAGAGATAGATCATGATCTGGTTCACAGTGCCAGTTAATGTACATCTAACCAAAACCATGATCTTTCACAAGCCTTAACCAAAGTGCATTTGTCGCCTACACCTGACCAGTGACAGGACTTTAGATGCCGACCCTGGTTTCTGGTGTGAGAGTTTTACTTCCACTGTCCAGCCCAGTTACCTTATGGTGACTCTGCTGCTGTTAATCACTGTAGCAGTGATCAACATTCAGGATGGTGCGACTGTTACATTTATCGATCTATGTATAATTTGTTATATACTGGCCTGAGGTTGATGCGTGAAGTACAGCCTCACAGAGCCGCTATTGTGTGGCTGTGTTGATTTGTGCAGATGGAGAAACCAAAACACAGTAAGATTTTCAAGTTGAAGAATTAAGTGATTAAAGAAAGATCAATATAGCTAAAGCTTTTCGTTCAGATTCATGCCACTAATGACAGATCTGCAGATGCTCCAAGCCTTGAACATTTGCTCATCTGTCCTTTTAATCTAATCCAATTACCTTTGTTGATGTTTTGGAAGTCTGAAATAAAAGTTATTTGTGATTAAATATAATTTTCAATCAACCTTTTATGCAAAGTAGAACCAAAGAAGAAGCAAACAATAACTTGTGCATTAGACGCACTCTGAGGGAGGAACCATGAAATGTATGTGTTACCCAGCTGGCTGTAAAAGGCTGCAGGTCTATAGTAGTTCAGTACTGTATCCACTGTCTACTGTTCCCTGTGCTGCTGTCTCAGGAGACCGTCGCCAAAGAGAGAAAGAGCTTGATACAATTAATTCACCTCAGACCCTCATCGCCACCTTTGTTTATTTGTCCTTTCTCAGCGTTCTCGCCTTACATCCATCCCTCCATCCCTCCCCTCCTTTCTCTATAGCGCTCTCTCTCTCTCTCTCCCTCCCTCTTCCACTGACCAGCTGCTTTCCTCTCCTCCACCCTCCACCACTACCCAGCCCAGTGAGTACCAGCCCACCACAACCCGCCCCTCACGGTCCCGCAGGTAAACCAGAGACGCCCCGGGGCACACCCCGGCTAGGAAAGGCCCAGGATCGCCTTACGGCCTAGCTGAAAAGGGTCCTTTCTAAAACAGCGAGTACATCACAGCCCCACTTTGAACAAAGAGCCAGGGGAGTCGAGGGACCAGACCCCCTTTTAGGGCTTTGTCTGTTCGCCTGGTCTGAGCTCTGAGTCAGACAGAGACTTGGACTGCACTCAAGAAATGGGATTGGAGAAACATCACTGATACAAAAGTGAGGAAGTCATAAAATCAAGGGCTTTTCATAAACTTCTACTTAAACTTTCTGTTAAATATTCCTTTAACTGCTGCTGAAACAGATCTTTGTAACCCAGACGTCTAAACATGTTGAAGTTTCTACCACGATACATTCATCTTGGTCAGCTGGTTATTGGGTCAGAGCCTGTCATATGAAAAGACGGGAACATACCAGAACATATCAGTGCATTTAAGGAGACATTTAAGGAGCACTAATCCTGGGTCCCATTGACAAACTAAACCTCACAGGGGAAACCGCTTAACTCCACAGGCAGATAAAATGACCTGTGTCTGTGTGTGTGTGTGTGTGTGTGTGTGTGTACCTATCCAACAATGAACCTACCAGTCATTACACACTCACCAAAAGTACGGTGCGGCGACAGTGCAGAGACACAGCAGAATTAAAGTTCTCTCAAAACTCTCCTCCATGTTTCAGCAGAATAGTTCAGGAAGTCAGACGCCTATTGAGAAGTTTTGAGGGGAAGGGTTCGATCATTGTGATTCTCCAGTTTCTGAAGAAAAGAGACAAATGTTGCAAGAAAAGATGCACGGTTGTGTCTGGTAAGAGGACCTCCGAGTCTTGGGTTCAAAACCCAGGTGCTACATGTAGGCATGCTGGATTTTGAAATCCAACACCAAAAAGTAAACACTCAAGGATTCTAACAAATATATTTTTACAACTGGTTTACTTGGAAGTTTTAAGGACTTGGGTTTGATCCTCATTAGGCTCACTGAAATATGAAGTCCAACGACTCAAGAGCTCTGAGAATTGCAACTCAGAAGTGTCTAAACAAGTGGATCAGACTTTAGAACACTGCTCTGAAGTTTTGAGGTTATGGGCTCAATCCTCTGTGAATTTCAAAGTCCAGCACCCGGATGAAGGACTTCAGGACTCTAAGAAATGGACTTCAAGAGTGTGTGACCTAGTACCTCAGTGTGTGAGAGGAAAGCTTGGAAGTTCTGCTGGTGTGGGTTCAATTATTATGAGCCCCAATGAATCGTGAAGACCCACACCCACAGTGAAGACTCAAGAGCTCTCAGAGAGAAGCTCCCAATGCAGTCAGTCACGTTGCATGTTCGTTTGGGAGTGTAAGGCACCAGTCGTGCAGCGTCTGGTTCAAATCCTGCCTGTTTTTGGTACCTGGAGAGTCAAAACCAATCCTGCTGCAGTGTCTTATACAGTGCAACACTACATGATTATTTTCAGAATATTTATCAAAGCAAGATATTTAGACGTTAAAGACAGTTTAGTTAAATGCACCTTTGTATATATCTGTCTTCACTACAGACAGTTCCACTGCGGGATATGGGGGTCCCCTCTTTGATAGGTAGGCATCAGTCAGGTTTGCAAGTCCCCTCTTGACCATTTTTGAAGAAAATTACAAAAGCAGTTTTGCAGTTTTACATATATGTATGTATATATATATATATATATATATATATATATATATATATATATATATATATTACAACAGCTTTGTGTGGACAAAAAGGTTAGGGTATGCATTATGTCAATGACAGGTTCCCATACATTTAGTGAGACAAGGATGTGTGTGTGTGTGTGTGTGTGTGTGTGTGAGAGAGTGAGCGATATGGCTCAGTCTCAGCAAAGCTTAAGTACCTGAAAATCCCGCTCTTAACCTTCAATCTCCTGCTGAACTGTTCCTGAAATTGAATTCTCAGAGCCACTGAAAGAGAGAACATATCAGACAGACGACGGCCGACAACATACAGCTCACATAACAATTCAAACGACTGAATTAGTAAATTCTCCACCTGGAGGTACAAGCAGGAGCAGTTCAGAAAATAAAGCTGGTATCAGTATATAACTACACATCAAGGTTACCCAGGTGATGTTCAGTGAGTTTTGTAGAATAAACGAAGCTCCTAAAAAACAATAGAAGACATCATTGTACAGCAGTCGTGTTTGCTGTCACTGAATCAGTGGTCATTGCATTTTTGTTTAAGATAATCGATCCAGACGTTATATTTCAATCCAGCTGTGAATCATAAAATGTGCATATATGGTTATTGTGGTTCAGAACAAGAAAGCCATAAATGTATGAACAGGTAGCTGTTATTTGGATGTGACAGAAATGTGGCTTAGACTCAACCTCATTTATACATATACATACACTGTGGAGGTTTAATTCTTAATGGCAGTAACATGTGAAAAGTGGTGTGATATATGAAGTGATCAGCAGAGGGCGCCATAAACTGTCACATACCCTCAGACTGTACACAACTATGCATTTTCTCCATATCACAGCCCCCATGGAGGGGTTAGAATGATTTTAGGAATTTCAACTTCCTGCAAACAGTGACTGTTGACTTGGTCTTTGATTTGCAAGACAAGACTATAATATGCATTTATTGCATAGAAGTAGAACACATAAACATTATGTAATCAGTAATGTAAGACACAGATTTTTTTTTTAATGTCACACTGCCTGAACTTACACAGACCAGCAACAACAAATATTCAGTTAAATTTTTTCAGCGTCTCAATTTCGAGATAAGTAATGGTCTTCCCAAACAATCAATATTTCATTTCCATTCAATTCATTGTTTTAACCTATGCCTTTATCATACAAGTCAGCCATCTTCACAATCAAATGGGATCTCTGATAGAGTTAACTCTAAAACTGATGCTGTCAGAGCTCCAGTAACAGGTAGTTGATTTCTTCAGCAAACAAGATGTAGGAGGACGAGGGTTCCTGGAGACCGGCGTGATGAAGAGGAGGAAATCCGAGGATTTTCTCTTACTATACCAAAACAGAAGAAGCAAATGTACTACGATATCACGTTTTTGCTGAGCTGAAATTACATGCTATAATAAAATAATTACAAAACATAATAAAATAAGTTCTCTAATAAAGAGATTAGCTCGCACCCAGCAAGAAGATGATGGACAGTGGCTACAGCTGAAAAACAGACGGTAATTGAATCATTATTTTAATGCACAGCTCTTTATTTTCTTTTAATTATATTCTTGAAATGCATTCACAATGGCTAGCCCGGCGGCTGTTTTTCACCAATAAAGATTTTTTTTTTTTTTTTTTAAATTTAAAAAAATGCGACTTAGGCCCCCCCGACTCAAAATGACTGAGCTTATAAAGTCATGTTTACAAATAATTCCAATATTTGTAGTTGTAAATCAAACTTTGTAAACCTGGAAAATTAATCTGAATGAGAAATTCAAGTTTGTGCATGTGAAAACAGATTGTGCTTGTGGCAGAGATTTGTGTTTAAGACCGTGTGAATCAAAACTGAACAAATGATCAGTGGTGAGTTTCAACAAAGACACAGGGAAAGAAGAAATGCTTTTGTGGACGTCTGTGTACAGAGATAAAAAGCAGAAAACTGCAAAACTCAGTGTGCAACATTCCCAGTGTGTGACATGGAAAGTACAAATTGATCCTTTAGTGTCACACACTGTGGGAACTTTGGACCAGAGTATTACAGTTTTCTGCTCTGCATCGTGACACAGATGTTGACAAATCCATTTCTTCATTTACAGTGTCTCTGTTCAATCTCAACACTGATCATTTGTGGAGTTTGGATTCAGACTTTCAACAAATACAAATCTCTTCAACACAGGCGCAATTGTTTCACATACGCAAACTTGATTTTTCTCAAGCAGATTTATTTTACAGGTTTACAAAGTTTGATTTACAACTACAAACATTGGAATTATTTGTAAGCATCACTTTACAAGCTCAAAATCATTTTGACCCTAATTAGAGCCTGGGTACACATACAGCTACAGCCAACAACAGTTTTGTTTTTAAAAACATCTGCTAACTAAAACACATCTCTCAGCATAAAACAGGCTATTTTACACCTTACATTTACATGGTTGTGGTTTACCTGGTAGTTTACTATTTGTGGAGCTTTGTTCGCTGAATTGATAAACAGTCGTTACTGAGTAGTTCCTCATTACGCCGTCACAATAAGTTCCTTAACAAATCAGACACAGCAAGTTTCCAAACAAGTATTTTAATTGTAATATTCAAGGCAAATATTAATAATCACATCCAAGTTGTTTTCTGATGCATTCGTTATGACGAAAACTTAAATGTAAACAGAATATCATTTTAACTCATCTTAAATGTTTACCTATGATCTGTGTGGAAATGCAATTACACAAAATACAAACTGCTTTCAACAGACTTACCATTTCTTGCCTGAGGTGGATTCTGCCATCCCTCTGAAAACACAAAAGGAAAAATAAGGACCCGTCAACCAGCTGTTCTTTTCACTATGAAATGTTTTTGAAGCAGTCTAAAAACTTCAAAACATAAAAGATCTATCAATCATCCATTTAAACCTCATTTAGCATATACTGTAATAAAAACACTATGAATAAATCTGAACAAATGATACATGTACATGTGAAGAAGTTTCAGAAGAGATATCTATCTATATATATATATATATATATATATATATATATATATCTCTATATATACATATACATATATAAAAAGAAAAAAAATTAGTGGTGAGGCAACACAAAGACACTGGAAGAGGAAGAGCTTCTGTGTACACATGCAAAGCACAAAACTAAAACTTGGTGCTCAAAATTCCTGCAAGTGTGTGACACTGAGGTTACAAGTGTAATTTAAATTGAGGTGTGAAAATAGGATCTGAAGTCTACTTGTAGCCTTCATAAACTTGCAGATTTATGAAGGCAAGGGGATACTGCATGACACATATGGGCCTTGGCAGGCTATAGCAGCATGAGGAAGGGATGATGACATTATCACAAAGGCAGACTCAGAAAATAAGGTTTATTGCCAGGTCGGTTTTCATTTACAAGATATCTGACTTGGTGTAGTATCTAATTAACATATTCACAGGAAACAACAATAAAAGGTAAAATATTGCAACACTCAAATATAAAACAATGAAAACGATACTAAACAACTATATAGAAAAGTGTTTTAGAATGACAAAACTCCTGCTGGGCAAGATGTGCAAAAGGTATTGATTAGGGGATGTGCAAAAGATCACAGTATAGACAATCTTTGTTCTGTGCAGGGATAATACCTCAAGGTGTTGATGTAATGTGGTTGTTGATTGATGAGGCCAGACGCAGAAGAAAAGGCAGGTGCTGGTCCATCATTGGTGAAGATTAGACTGGAATTCTGGTCTTGATACAGACAAACATGTGATAGGACAATTTGTTTAAATCATACAAGTTCTTTATATTCAAATATGTTAGGTTGCATCATGAGATAGATATGAATATACAAAAATAAATACAGTATGAATATTATGAAATGTAATTGCAAGAAAATGAAAAAAAAAAGAGGTATAACATTCAATGGACACACACACTATATAACCAACAAATTCAATAGTACAAATACGGATATACTGTAAAATGCATAACCAATATAGGCAGTGGTATATTCATTATTCAGAATCAGCAGTATGAACATGTATACACTGGGTCTGTTTAATCACAGTGGTATAGACATGTCTTACTTTTAAAAGTGAATGACAGCATGTTACTCACCTGGACCCTCCTCACTCTCTGGACTCTCTGCCGTTGGTGAGACAGGTGGAGGCGGTATTGCATCTGTACTGGCTCAGGTCCTGATGAAGACAGAGGGATGCTGAAATCTCCTGAGAAATGTAAAGACCTAGTGCACTTTCAATCATGGCTGATCTCCTAACAGTAATGTGAAGTGGTTACAACATGGTGAACCGATCGATGTGTATTCACTCGGTCTACTGGCCCCATACAATCTCACGTTACAGTCATCAGTTACAAAATGAGCCTAAAGTTACTGACGTAATTAGCTGTACAACAGCCGAGAGCAACAGACACAATCCTAGTAACAACATCAATATCACCACCTGAAATGTTTGTCGCTACGATTTGTCAGTCGTTAAATGATTATACTTTTAGTTAAAGGCTAACACTGAGGCTACTCACCGGGCTAACAGGAAAGTTGCGAGCTCGGCATCAAACCGCATCTCTTCACTCTCAGGAGCTTCTCCAGCGGTAGAAAACCACATCGAGATTTACTCGTGTTGCTTCTTTTCTTTGCCGTTGAACGCGGTTTCTTGTCGGGAGCGGTTCTTCGGGATGCAGATGAATATCGTCTTTTAGGAGGTTCAGCCACTCTTGTGCTTCTGTGATGCTAACTTCAAGCGCTGCCGGAAGTCGTTCTTCTTCGTGGGACTGAGAGCAGACTTGACGCGCCGCTGACTCACACAGCGTCTAGTGTGACAAAGTGGCATTACAACACAGGACAGGTCGGGGCTGGCTGGTGCGCATGCTCATTTCAGTAGATAACTGAAATACAACAGATGGAGGTCCTGATCATGACATCATCACTGTGGCCGCTTCACACACCGTTGATCGTGTTTATTAATTTTTTGAACATTTTAAACTAAAGTTCTGGCCACATCTTATATTGCACAACCACCAAAGCTGACGTTTAAAAGTAAAGCTACATGTTCTTTTCCCACATTGTAAACCAACTTACAGTTTTGACACTTGAGTTAAAACAAAGACATTGAGCTAAACTTGACTGATATTGACACATTTGATGCATACAAAACATATTTTGATTTGCTTTTATATGCTTGGAATATAAAATACAATCATACTTTCCCCTTTTACTTGCATTCAATTTGTGATATAAACATTTGTACTTGCCCATTTTGCATTCAGGCCAGTAGATGTTGCACTGCTCACATGAAGCATCAAGATATAAACCCTTTGTGGAACCACTTTGCTGAGAAAGGAAAACCTCTGACAGTGTCGGACTCACATCCAGTACCAGGCAGTTGATTTCTGCAAATAAAGAAGATACAACAGCCCGGGAAATTTTACTCACCGAATATTTCACTTACTGACTGCGGACTGCTCACAGAGCCAGGTGTCAGTTCACTGCCGTCATGTTGGTTTCTGGCAACTTCCCAGTCACCGTATGTTGGCAGTCTTTATGTTACCACCCAGCTAGGGGAAAAGGGAAGCAACATAAAACCAGGTGTTATTGGTAAATCAAATTTATTGCGTAATCAGGAGGGTAAATAAGTAAGCAAAAATACAAACAAGGTGAGAGGACAACTAAAGTAAGTCATTTCTAACCTAAAAAGAAAAATTAACCAAAAACTGTGTGATTCTAACCAACCCGAAAACACAAGAAGCAGCACCCCTGTTCCTAATGTGTCCAACAGTCTTTTTCTAAGGGTGTGATGCACAATCAGAATTTGAAACCTAGCTCAGTCCCCAACAATCACTACCAGCATCTCAAACCAAATCACAAATTACACACAAATGTTCACAAAGGAGATACAGAGGAGAGCTGCCCATCATGTCAGCCTGTGACATGTGATGTGTGGGCCCGGCTCTTAAACTCTCTTCCTCTGATGCTTGAAGCCTGCAGCTGTGGCGAGGACTGGTAGGATCATTGCTGCACCAATAGGAGAAGCCGGCGGTGGAGTCAGAGGCTCCTCCTCTCTGCTCTGACCAATCCCGTCATGGAGTCCGCGCAGCCTGATTAACATACAGACAAAACACACTTTAAGATCCAGGTGACTGTGCTGCGCTCAGTTGAACATATCTTTATATCATGTAGAAAGTTGAAAAAGAAAGAGCAGAACTAATGACACAATTACAGAAGATTGCTCTGGTAGAGGATAACACTGAAAGTACTAGAAAATTCCTGGAGAAATTTTGAATGTTCCTGCTGCTTGGTGCGTGAACTTCTTTCCTCTCGTTTCAATCTGCACAAAGGACGTTACCTTCAGGTTCATCCATGTCGTAGAGACTCATCCTGACACTGACCTCAGTCACTGCATGTGTCCCTCAAACAGCCTTTTGAAGCTGTCACGACTGTCCAAAATAACCTCACACTGATGGTTTCAAACACAGATGTGTCCCCACAACCACAGCAAGACATGTACACACACATGCACATGTCCTTACAGAAGTTGATCTGTAATAAAGCTATAACACTATATCCCCATATAGACGATCGCTTCTAAGATCAAACTTTTATTACCTACCTTACCTCCCTGATAGCAAATTGACTCCGCACTGGATCCGTCCTGGAGGTATCATCGACAAAACTGGTCCGGATCGGAGTCCACTTACACGGCGGGACGGCTCCAGAACGGATCAGAATTACGGGTCCAGACCACATCCGTATCCGCTCATGAAGCAGCTCATTCGACCCGGATCCGATTTGTACCCGTTCATGAAGTGGTTAACTCGGTCCAGACCCGTTCTGGATCCCTTATTCAAAATGGCTCATCCGGCTAAAACTAGCTGCAGGAATCTAAAATCCAGCTGACCAACACCTGGATTGCTTTATAAAAGCTTAACCAGTCTGCCTTTATTAATATTAATAAAGTAATTCTACAGTTAAATGCTTTCACTGTGAAGCAGTAGAAGTAGGGACACTGGGTTTGTATTGTAGTAACTTAATACAGCTTCGTTATGGGTGTAAGAGTTATCAGAACATTTCAAACTGTTGAGCTGAGGAACATAAATGTAGTTTTCTCTAAGTCCTTTTCACAATTATTATCCAAAGATGGACTCTGCTAGTAACAATGAAATCCTCTATTAGAAAAGGACATTACAGACTGTAAATACATATTATTTTCACTGTTACAATTAACAATCAGCAGTAGGCTATATACTGCTGTCCATGGTCTCTCTCTCTCTCTCTCTCTCTCTCTCTCTCTCTCTCTCTCTCTCTCTCTCTCTCTCTCCTCCCCCACCCCCTCTTTCTCATTTCAAACCCAACCGGTGGAGGCAGATGGCCGCTCACCCTGAGCCCAGCTCTGTTGGAGGTTTCAGTCTTTCTATTCATTATATCTAGAAGAGCTGTGAACAAACCCCTATGAAACGTAAAGCTCATTTTATCCACATATATCTTACCTATTTGTTTGGGCAAAGTAATAAAGATAATCTTACAATATAACGCAATGCAATGGAAAAAAACATCACAAACTAAGGCAAATTTTTTAAGTAAATCTCTGAGAAAATGTGGACAAACAAAAACAAAACGGGGCGAACTGATCCTTTACATGCCTGTAAGACAGCACTGCGGGCCGCACTCTGCAACTAAAATGATGGGATGGATGACATTGCGGAAGGGCTATTAGCGTATCCTGACCCCACCCCTTCACAACAACACAACCGGGAGTCAGGAAAAGGTTGATCCTCACCGGGACCGGGGGGCAACAGGCGGACGAGAAGCCACCGGAGGTCAGAGGACACTCCGCCGCAGAGATGGCCCAGGCGAATATCTCGGTGACGGAGAGCCAGTTCAGGTGTCCCATCTGCCTGGACATCCTGAAGGACCCGGTGTCCATCCCCTGCGGACACACTTACTGCATGGCGTGCATCAACAACTACTGGGACCAGGCGGAGTCGGGTCAGTTCAGCTGCCCCCAGTGCCGGGAGACGTTCAGCCCTCGGCCGGTTCTGCGGAGGAACACGGTGCTCGCCGAGGTCGTCGACAAACTCAAGCTGACGGAGATGGTCACGGCGCCGGAGCTTTACACGGTGGGAGTCGGGGAAGTTCCGTGCGACTTCTGCCCGGCGGAGAGCAAGCTGAGGGCGGTCAAGTCGTGCCTGGTCTGCCTGGCGTCCTTCTGCGAGCTCCACGTCCTGCCGCACCGGGAGGTCGGCACGCTGCGGCGGCACAAGCTGGTGGCCGCGGTGGAGTGCCCGGCGGAGCGGCTGTGCGCTCAGCACCGCCTGGGTCTGGAGCCCGCGGGGAGCGGCTCCGAAGCTGAGGCCGCGGTGGAGTGGAGCGGGGACTGCCTGCTGTGCGAGGCTGACCAGGAGGAAGTGCACAATGTGGACGCACAGAGAGCCAGGAGACAGGTACAGAGACACACCGGAGGTCTGGATAGAGGGTTTGGTGTTGATACCATTGATTCCCCAAATCTATCCAGTGGAGGAGGACCAACTTATATTATGGTGGTCCTGGACTTTTTACACTTGAGGAAGTTTAAAAATTTAAAACACCAAAGTCTCTGGTTAGTGTCTAACATCTAGAGCTTTTAGAGGATCCTCACATGCCAGAATAAAACACATTCAGCTTTTCTTCACACGCTGTGAACCAGACAGAGTAAAAAAAGTAAAGTCCATCATACAAACCAGAGCTGCTTCTTGGTCAGTTTGACTTGTGTTTATAAGCCCTACAGTTTACATATAACAGTTGGACAGTGTGTTTCCAAAGGGTCCAAACAACCAAAAAGAAGTAAAGTAAACTTTGCCATTACGGTTTGGATTGAAGAAAACAGATTATTCCACAGTGTGTCTCGTGGCCTTTCCATTCTGATGCACATCCGGTCAAACCAAGATCCAATCAAACGGCAGCGAAACTGGCAGCAGATAAAATAAACTCTGTAACACACTGTAACAGACAGCAACCTGAACCGTTCAAAATTAGGTTTGTATCAGAGCACACTTCAGATTCAATCTATAACCATGGAGTCCAACCTGTGACGTTATAGATGCTTATAGTATTTCTTCTAATTATTACGTGAAAACTTTTAATAGATACTGCAGAACAAAATCAAATTTTCATCCACATACCTGAATGGCTATCTCTGTCTGTGTGTCTGTGTGTCTGTGTGTCTGTGTGTCTGTCTGTCTGTCTGTCTGTCTGTCTGTCTGTCTGTCTTTCAGCTGCAGCTCCAGGAGGCTCAGAGGATGTTTCAGGGGAGGATTCGGATCGGAGAGAGAGAGATAGAGGAGTTTCAACAAAGCTTAGAGTCCCTCAAGGTGACACACACACACACACACACACACACACAGACACACACATATGGCAACCACGCTTCTTCTTGGCTGATCCAGTTTTTACAGATGCACACACACACACCACGTCATCATGGCCCAAAAGCTTCCAGGTACCAACTAATTATTTACATAAAACTGTGAATCCCAAGTGACATCAGTGGTCTAATGGATGCCACTGAGGAATCACCTGGAATATACTGTACATGGAATATATTATCTGTCATTATTCAACACCAGCAAACATGCCCGTCACTGTTTGGAGTGTGTTTGTGCAATGATGATTGTTAATGATTGTAAGGATTTAAATAAATACATTTCAGTAAGTTTCTTTAAAAGCAGGTTTAAAATGTTTCTTAAAGGAATTAATAGAAGTTGCATGACGGATATTTACAGGCCCGTTATTCCACTTGGTCCATTCTGCCTGAAGGAGCAGCTTGCACTGTAGAAGGAGAGTTTGAAGGTGCTAAACCCTTCAGAGCCTTAATATAAACTAGCAGTAACATTCCTAAAGGGACAGGAAGCCAATGAACAGATGCTGAAATGGGTGTAATTTGTTCTTTTTTACTTGTATTTATTCAGTAGTTCAATCTCAAAGAGAAAACACCAAAGTGTGAATCAGTTTCTTTGCATCAGGCAGAGCAGGATATGGTCAGACTGAGAAATATGCATTTATATTTATTATATCGAGATATGTCCTATACAAAGATACACACATTTTGTTAAGACTGTCAAGATATCATAATTATGCCAGTTATTAATAGTTATCAGGTTATTATAGGTTGATTAAACGAGTCTTTTCTCTCCCAACAAGTATAACTACAGGTTTCTTGCTCCCAGGGATTGATTAGTAATTGTGATCAATGATTGTGAACTATAACAATAATTCATGCCATTCATGCATCCCTCATCTGATGCTTCATATACAGTAGTGTAGTATGGTATCTGCCATGCGGTGCACAAGGTCGTATAAATAGACTCGTCTTGACATTTACACGACTGTCCCTGTCACATCAGGCTCTCACACTCGCCTCTCTCTATCTCCGTCTCACACACACACACACACACACACACACACACACACACACACACACACACACACACACACAGCCTCACTGGAGCTATTATATCAGTTTCCACTGCAAAGCTAATCTAAGTTCCATTGTCTATGCCCCTCCTTCCGTCTTCCAGGAAAAACCCCCTCCTCTTCTTCTTCCTCCTCCTCCTCCTCCCTGAGCATCATGCATCCAGTGTGTGGTCGCTCTCTAGCTTCTTGGAAAACCGCTGCATTAGCTCGCTAAAACCATCAGACTGAAAATTAGCCTTTTATCAGATGCTAGATGTTGGTGCGTCGTCTTGTGTTCTGACCACAGCTACGTGAATCTGAATAACCTGCATTGGAAAGTTTTCAGCGAATTTTCACACCCACTAAAAAGTAAAAACTGCCAGTAAACTAGTGATTCTCAGCAGGACAAATCAATAAAAAACATTGGCCAACCTCACTCCATCCACTTGTATAGACAGAGTATTTAGTGTTTTTCACTGACGTACTGATATACTAATTATGTGGAGAAAGAAAAACTTGTATAATGACACATTGTGTTTCACCCCGTGAAATGACACTTTATCCAATAAACAGTAATATCTGCAGAAGCAGGATGTTGGAGTCGGACATTAGGAGACACATTAAGGCTTCATCTTGAAATGAGATATCAGTTGCAAAGACAAATGATTGTTGGATTTGATATAGGAGCTAGAAAAATGTGCTTTTATTGATGGATTGATTGTGTTTTATTTCATGTGCAGAGAGGATCAGGTCGCCAATAAAGATTCACTGTTTCTTAGAAAGTGACAGTTTTCTAGTAGTTAGACATCTCTGTTTCATGGTGTCTTTAAGTATTTACTTTGTCCTACTCTAACTGCTGCTCTGTTCTGCTGTGTGTGCGTGTGTTCGTGTGTTTGTGTGTGTGTGTGTGTGTGTGTGTGTGTGTGTGTGTGTGTGTTTCAGGTGTCAGCGTCGGCTGTTCTGGAGGACAGTGAAGCTCTGTTTGCAGACATGGCGCTCCGCCTGGAGAAGACCAAGGCAGAGGTGAGGAGCAGGAGCTGGAAGCATCAGCGGTGATGTTATTGCAGTTGTAACAGTAGGAGGGAAAGTAGCGACAGCAGAAGAAGCAGAAGCAGCAGTATTACTCAGAAGAGAAGAGGTTTCACTAATTGAAAATCCAAAGTGCTATCAATTAACAGAGTGTATAAAATCTTGTACAGCCATCACCTACAGTTATGCGTCTTTCCTGCACATCAGAATGGTTGATTCCTGCTTGGTGCGTCCGTGCTACACCGCGCTGGATCACATCGTCTACTTCTGTGCACACAGGTTCGAGCGAGGCTGGAGGCGAAGGAGCGAGCGGTGGTGGGGAGGGCAGAGCGCGACGTAGAGACGCTGGAGAAGGATTTGGAAGAGCTGAGGAGGAGAGATGAGGAGATCAGTCAGCTGCTGCAAACCGAAGACAACACACATTTCTTACAGGTGAGGAGGGTTAAGATGGAAGAATATAAGGGGGATGCAATGGGGTAAAATGAGGGTGAGAAGGACTTCAGAGTGAGGAACTTCCAAAAAAAAAAACTGAGAACATACAGCTCAGTTTGTACTTTTCTTTGGACATGATGAATGGCAGTAGCGTCACAGGAAATGTAAGATTTTATCTAAAACGTCCTGGAGGCCTGATGGGAACATTTATTATAGAAGGGAAATGGATAAATTAAGAGCTGCATGTCTAAACCAATAAAGCAACACCAAGCTAGCACCACTCACAGACAAGAAACACATTTACATCTAATGGATCCTGGAAGACACAAGAGCTCACCTACTCAGAAACAGGGAAGATAATGAGTCAGCGGTGACCAGTGGAAAAACACACCTCCCGCCTTGGTGCTATTTTCAAATTCAATTGTACAAGGAATTAAGGAGGGAGGAGGGGAGGGCGGGGCTGTAGATACTAAGCCAGGCTGTATTTTCCACTCTTTGTCTATGTATCGGCTCAGGCGGCTCCGCTGCTGTGCGTCCCGCTCACCGCTGGTCGGCACTCCCGAGCCCTCGGCCTGCCCACAGAGGCCTTCAGCGGCGCCAGGAGAGCGCTGTGCCACCTGCGCAGCCGGGTGGAGGAGGTCTGCAGGGAGGAGGTGGACAAGATTAGCCGCGCAGGTACACCAGATGACCTACAGGCAGGAAGATGTGTGATGTGATGTACTGTATACCACTAAATGTGTAGGCAGATGTACACCCTACTGGTTTTATGGCATTAAAATATTGCAAAGGTTCAGCATGGGTAAAGTAGATTTGCCAGATGTATTCTTTCACATTTATGCTTAGTTTAACACTTTGATTTCTCTTCCAGTTAATGAGAACTACGTGTCTGGGGGAGAGTGTGTAAAAGGTAAGCATAAGAAACATGATACACACACACACACAAACACACACACACACGCCCTGTGTGACAGCGTCAGGTCTGAGGTGACCCATTTTTAACCAGGCTGCAGGTTTTGACATGACATTTAACACTGCGAGGGACAGTGGACGTGTTAATTATTGATGCTGAGGAGGACGGGGCGATTGTCTGATACAACACACTCTGGCTCATCTCCAATTCTGCACCGCGCTAATCACTTCAGTAAAGTTTAATTGGAAGCGATCGCATTCAGTGCAACTCACTTTAGTTTAAATGAGTTAGGTTTATAGGGGCTTTTCAATGGCAGCCGCAGCAGCAATGGAGATCCAGCGTTAGCTATTTACAATGAATGGTTATATAATTGAATGGGGCCAGCAACAGTGAGATAACTGAAAACTTAGATTAAATTATCTCCACAACTTTTGAATGAACTGAAATGTTTGTACAGACATTCATGGTCCCCAGAAGATGCATCTGAATGATTTTGGTGATCCCTTAACTTTTCCTCTAGTGCTATCATCAGGTCATAATCTTAATTAATCTTAATATTATAATATTTTTTTTAGTGCTGAAAAGTGGAAAAAAAAAAAACATTAGCATGCTAACATGCTAAACTAAGATAGCGAACGTGGTTAACATTATACTTGCTAAACATTAGCATATTAGCTTTGTCATTGTGAGAATGTTACCATGCCAACCACTGTGCCTCAGTACAGCCGTACGCTAGCATGTGGAGTCTTTTTGTTTTGTTTTTAGCCATAGCTTAGCATAGCTTAGCTTTAGGCAAATGTTGTTTTGTGCTAAAAGTATTTAGAAAATTAATTTTGGAAAATATTAACAGTAATAGGCCTATCTTATGACCCAGTTATGGCTGTCATTACTGGGTAGAAAATACACTAGTTTTCAGTGAAAACAGGCCACTGCTAACTGGGACTAATGGTACATTGTTTTGTTATTTTATTTTTCTGTCAATGGTATTGTTGAGTTTTTAAAAATATATATCCAATACCATTCATATCCATTGTATTGGGGAGGTGGCAGAAATCTGAGTGTGGAGAACACCAAACCTCAGCAAATGCAACCAACTGCAGGGCAACATACCGCTAGGGGTAAGTAGAAAAGTGTGAGTTTTTTTGGAGGGGGGTGGTAAACTTTGGTGAACTAACTCGACTAACTTTTACTTACACAAACAGCTAATTTTGGCTTTGTTTGCGCAAAGGGCTAATTTAACAAATCAACCAAGATTAACATTAAAGCTACTTTGTGTAGGATATGAAAAGTCTTTACTTTGGTGCCATCTAGTGGTTGTAACTAGAACATTACTATGGCAGACAGCATCCTCCCTCCCCCGTGGATCTGACCGAGGGGAACAGACAAAAATATCTCAACTACTATTAAACTAATTGGTGCAAATTTTGTACAGACTTTAAAGATTCCTAAACGAAGTATCCAAATATCTTTGGTGATTCCCTGACTTTTCCTCTAACGTCACACCCAGGTTCACATTTGTGATTAATAGTGAAATGTGCACTGTATAAAATTAGTAGACAGTAGTAGATATTATTACTTGGCCCACAGTTTTTCCTCCAGTTTATACCCGGTTCCACGGCATAAATTTGGCCCATGTACAGCATGATTGTCAGATGCTGCTTCCACATCTGGACCAATTCTGCCACCAAAACAGATGTAAAGATGTTTCACATACACATGGTGACATTAATGTTAAATGTAATGCCTCACACTTTTACAAATACTAAACATCAATCCGATATATTTGATGAAGTTCCATCTCTGACTCAAATCAGTGAATTACAATTTGCAGACTGTCGGCTCCTCACGGGTTTTCTTTTGTTACCTTGAAAAGTTTCACAGTGCTTTTGTGAGTGTTGAATTTTGATTTAGCTCCTTGCTGATTTGCTATCCGTACATATTCTACTTCCATATTTCACGTTTTCAATAACATGTGTCTCTGTGTTTTTTTGTCTTTTGTCCCTTTGCAGCAGTGCCGCTGTCATTCCCTCTGTCCTCTTTGTCTCTGCAGCCGGCTGATCAGAGGATGAGGGCAGCTTTCCTCAGGTGTAAGTACTTCATCTCTCCACCTTTCTTTTCCTTCCTGTAGTTCTTTCTTTCTTCTTTTGTGTGGCCTGTCCTCCACCCTCTTTTCTTCTTCCACTCTCTACCTCTTCATTTAATTTTTCCTTTCTCTTTCTCTCTGCATCGCTTCTCCTCTCTCTCTCTCTCTCTCTCTCTCTCTCTCTCCGGTGCACCCATTCAGTGTGACTGTCCTTTGACCCTCTTTCCTCCTCCTTTTCCATCCTTCTCTCTTTTATCCTCTCCATGCCTCTAATTCAGCACATAATGAGAGTCCTGCTGTGAAATCTGAGAGCCCGGTCTGGACTCTCATCAATGATGGATGGCAATCATACCGTATTTATGACATTCAGGTCCGTCATTAAGTCCAGTGCCTTGTCCGGACAAAAACAAGCCGACTGACGGGATGACAGAGGTAGCAGCACCTTGTTAGGCATTACTAATTCATTTGGTCAACGGATGATTAAGGCCGTATGTGTCATTTATCCGCTCTGTGCCAAAATGTCAACCGAAACAGTAGACGGCTTAACATGCTGTCTGTCTGTCTGTGTCCCGCTCAGCTCTAGAACTGGATAAAAACTCAGAGTCTCATAGAAGAGAAACTGTAAAGAAACATCTGAAGCCAGGGAAATGAAATGTCTACACTTTTACTGATTTCCACCAATTCTGGGTCACCAAAAAGTGTGACAGCAGTGAGTCCACTCCTGATACTGATTTCATCATGCATGGCTGTTTTAACTCTTCTCTTTCTCTCCTCTCAGTTTCGTGTCGTCTGTCCTTGGATCCTGATACAGCCCACCCTACTCTGATTCTCCTGGAGGGTCCCCAGGGCGCCCACTGTGGCGAGGAGCCCCAGTCTTACCCCCCTCACCACCAGCGCTTTGATTCAGTGGCTCAGGTCCTGTGCAGGGAGGGCCAGTTTGGTGGTGCCAGCTACTGGGAGGTGGAGTGGAGGGGAGGGGGATGGATCGACATCGGCGTCACCTATCGTGGTATCGGACGCAAAGGTGGTGGAAAACCCTGCCTGCTGGGACGCAACGAGAACTCCTGGCGGCTGAGGTGCACTCACGCTGGATACGCCGCCTGGCACGACAACCGTAAGACCACGGTGGCGGCGCCGCCCTGCCCCAGGATCGGCGTGTTCCTGGATCGCCAGAAAGGAGCGTTATCCTTCTACAGCGTTTCGGACGCAATGGTGCTGCTGCACACGTTTCGTTGCCTGTTCTCTCAGCCGCTGTACCCGGCCTTCCGCCTGGACCTGGACTCCACCCTGCTCATCTGCCCCAACGAGGGAGGCAACGGAAACCCAGCCTAACCTTCCTTCCCTCCCTCCCTCCTCCACCAGCAGCCTTCATTTAACTACTGCAGGAAAGGGCTGTTCACTCCGCTTATGGATCAGGACATTAAAAATAAAGGTTGCTGGTGCAGAAGCAGAAGCAGAAACGTCAGGGGGAGTAGCATCACAGTCAGGAATCAAACCGTCTTCTCTTTCCATACATGTCTTTTTGCATAGTCCCTCCATCTCTCTGAGTCTGTGGTGAAAAAAACACATTTGACCTCATCAGTTTTTTATTTTTTTTTATTCCCTTTAATTGTTGCATCAGGTGGGATTTATTTCACAGCATGGCTTCTTCGCATTGTACATTATGACTTGTCGTAGAAGGAAAAGCCCAGGTATTAACAATGACATTTACAAAGGCTCCGTTCTGTTTAGGTGTCCCAGTAAGCCATGACGGTGTGACAGTGATTGAAGTAGGCGAACGGTAACTACAGCACAGTGACTGTACATGTATGTTGTATTTTGTTCCTTGATTAAGATTTGAAACTACCCAAATGTAGATTGATTCAGTTTATAGAGAAACCAGCGTTGCACTGTTTACACCTGTGCTTTTCCAGCTGTGACATGTTAAAGTGTCTTCTGTGAAAAAGGCCTAATCAACACAGACTTGCTGAAAACCATCCACTTTAAAGGTATGACACTAGAAAGTATTCACCCACTATTTGCATTGTTTTTCTTTGTGGTAAAAAAAAAAACAACTAGTTGTGTAAATTTATGGGAAATGTTTTGTATCAGAGGGTGGATTTTTATTTTATTTAACTCCCAACAATGACAGGCGGAATATTTAGCTCCTGTGACTACTTGAATTACCCACAGCAAGAAATTTCTTTCTGCATCGCTCCCTCAGTTCTCATCATGAAAATGTTACCTGCAAAAGAGACCTGCAGATTTAGAGAAATCAAATGCCATATTGTAGTGAATGTTTTGCTTTGGGTAATGTGTGCCTTCTTTTTTTTTTTTTTTGTGAGGCCATTTGAGGTAATTTTCTTTTATGTGTGTTTTTGTGCACAACACATTGCAGGTCTATTTTAATAGTAGAATATCATGAATGAAATGGAGATATGACGATTGATATGGCACATAAACTAGCAGCTTAGCTTAGCACAAAGACTGGAAGCAGAAGGAAATGGCTTGGCCTGGCTATCATTATATTATCATATATATATATATATATATATATATATATATATATATGTCAGCATATAACTCATATTCATTCACAATATAAAGTGATGTTTGAAAAGGACACACTATAACTTCCATTGTTCTCTGCACTGTGCTAACGCTGATTCAGGGAAGCCACTATGAATTGGCAATAAATAATAAATAATATATATTTATGTTTATACTATAATATATAAATGTAACACTGGTTAATTATGTTTGAGTGGGGGAATATCACAGAAATGTACTTTGCATGCTTCCAAATCCAATCCAATTATATCCGATCATATCTAATCAAGTCAAATCCTGTTGTTACCTCATATGTGTTCAATCGTATCAGATGGGTATTACATGTGAGGAAACATATCAGACCAAGGACTTGAGTTTCCACTGACTCCTGTTTCCCTCAGGACGCAGTTTGATTGTAGCATGACCAGGGACGAGGATGCGCTCAACGAGTGACCTCGTCCTCCATCTGAATGTACGCCATACTCCAGCCACAGCTTTTCTCGGATAATAGCATTATTTTTCATTGAGGCTCTTTTTTTTTTTTTTTGAATGGTGCTATTCCAGAGGACTGTGATCATGTGACCGAGCACTGTGTGAGGCCAGCAATTATATGAATCCAAAGACACAGCAGTGATTGCACAGTTATATATAATCTATCAACTTTAACTACATATTTTTCGCGGCACGTTCAAAAATAATCTACGAGCTTCATCAAAACAATACGAACAGAAACACCTATTGTATTACACATATTATTACAGAAAATTCAAAATGTATTACAGCCATGCTAAACATCAACATGGGAGCTACAGTTCCACACAAGCAGGTCTAGAAAATTATATTCCTGAATTTGCCAACATGATTTTTCTTATCTGGCAGGTCGATCCAAAGTAAGGAACATTTTTTTTTTTTTTTTGCCATGAAGTGCATTATTCCACAAGCTGTACCATGAAAATATTTTTCATCTCCTTGTAGCATTTTCACTTCCTGTTTACGCTGTTGTTCTTTAATGTGACTGTAAGATATGTTGTATTTGTCTTGAGTGTTGCTTTTTCCAAAATGAGTTCATTCAACCGTGGCTCGCAATAAACTGATCCAGGTCTGAATTGGTACTCTGAGGTTTGTTTTTTAATTTTTTTATTGTGAAGCACAAACATTAGGACATATAAATAAGGATTTATCCAAGAGGAGTTTATACCACAGGCAGTGTAAATATTACCTTTGTTATGCAGTAAGCTGAAGTTATGGTTATGCACATGCAGTTATTGATTGTTTATGTTTTCTGCACAGCAATAACTTAATTTTTTAATATAAAAAACAATATATAGAAGAAAAATTATGACTTTCACCCCCCTGTTTATTTGCTTTGATTTATAAACTATTCAAAACTGTTTTTGTTACGTCATATGTAAGCCAACAACACATTTAGTGATCAATAAACTAGTTTCAGTATTATTGAATGTTATTTAATCTTTTTATTTTAATATATTTGGGTTTTGTACATGTCCAACAAAACAAGGAAAGAAAATGTCACCTGCATAGACGTGTAACTTTTGAAACCATTTTGTAGATTAATAAATAATTGATAAATCATGTCATCAGAAAAAAAAAAAACAACTTCATAAATGTATTCATAGTAAAAAAAAAATTAATTTCAGAGCTAGTATAGCCTGTATTTTATTTATTTTTTTACTTAGTACAAAAAGACCGACTACAAAGAACTATATTATATATAATATTTGTCCGTGTTTTCGGACCATCTTTCTACCTATGGAGTGACTCATCTCACTGCACAGACGCTCTTTGTCTTCTCCTTCTACCTGCAGTTGTGGCTTTTGTGTTTGTTTGTTTTGTTTGTTTTGTTTGTTTTTTTTGCAGTGCTGCCTGAGAGTCTCAGTTGAGGGACATAAAAATAAAAGCGGAAGTGTTGTCACGTGACCCCTCTCAACATAAACAGATGTCATATGATTCGCGCTTCATTTTTTTTTTCCAACATGGCGGCCGGAGCGCTGCAGCTGGCTGTGGCTCTCCTGTCTCTCTTCAGTGCGGTTTTAAGTTTCCCTCTTGGACCGGAAACAAAACACACAACAACATGCGGATACGAGGTTTGCCGCGTGTATATTCCGGTTGTTTAATGGGTGTAATTAACTTATTTAACACTAATAATTAGTTTAAACGGGGGACTTCTGGTTTCCAGCTGCGGCTACTTTCTGTTTTAGCTCATCCGCCTTTGCTCCCTGTCAGATAGGATGAGGAAGTGAGACTGGAAATGAACTTTAATAAAACTTTTAACATTGTTTCCGTGTTAACGGGTTTGAACGTTTCTCAACCATAAGACTAATTGTATATTTCCCGGCGTTGCGTTCACGGTGCGTACTGTATTTGTGTGTTTGTGTTTGTGCAGTCATGTCATGCCACCAAACCCAACATGCTGAATGTCCACCTGGTCCCTCACACTCATGATGACGTGGGCTGGCTCAAGACCGTGGACCAGTACTTCTATGGAGGTCAGTCCCTCTCTTCTACTTTATCAATTGTATTGATTAATTGTTGATTATTAGCCTGCTGATAATGGCTCATGTGAGATGGAGTATGATGCAGATGTTGTAGTAATTAATGTATTATTAGATGAAGATGTTACATACAACCCCAACTATAAGATTCATAAGCCAGAAAAATCCCCTTTTTAATGGTAAAATGATTGTAAGTGTCTAATGGTTAATAGATAACTAAGCTCTGCTGTTATGTGCTGTATTGACAAAATGAAGATGTACCTCCATCCACAGTCAGTAGTTATAAATTAACCACTTGTTTTGACTCAAGTGCACAACCAGCATGTTGAAAACAGCTGTATTATGGTCCTATAATGTGCTTCCTGTCAATGCGTTTCTTCACTAGTAAACACTGGAATAACAGTTTTATAGTTTTACTGTGGTTTGGGTGATGAGTTTGCGTATATTTCAGCATCACGAGTCTTTTTAAAGTGAGAGCCGCTGTGTGTTTTGCAGACCTCTGACATCTGTGTGTTATTTCATGTGTGGTTGTGTAAGCAGATATTAAATACACTCTGTGTAGCTTGAGGAGGAGCACATGTTTGTGAGCTGCACATGACCGCAAATGTGAACATAATGTTGTTTTATATAATAATACAGCTGTTTACACACAAGGTTCAGAGTTCTACCATGTTTCAAACCGTGTGTGTGTGTGTGTGTGTATGTGCGCAGACCGTAACGACATCCAGCATGCGGGGGTGCAGTACATCCTGGACTCGGTGGTGGATCAGCTGTTGAAGAACCCAGACAGGAGGTTCATCTACGTGGAGACGGCGTTCTTCTACCGCTGGTGGAAACGGCAGAGCTCCAGCGCGCAGCAGACGGTCAAACAGCTGGTAAATGAAGGTACATGAACCAACACTGAACTGATGTTTACACTGGGAGAGTTTCAGTGCGTGTGACCCGACCGACGATCTCCTCTCTCCGCCGTCCTCCAGGGCGTCTGGAGTTCGTGAATGGGGGCTGGTGCATGAGTGACGAGGCCACTACTCACTACAGCGCCGTCATCGACCAGATGACCATAGGCCTGAGGTTCCTCAATGAGACGTTCGGGGCTTGCGGTCGTCCCCGGGTGGCCTGGCACATTGACCCGTTTGGCCACGCCCGTGAACACGCCTCCATGTTTGCACAGGTAGTTTAGACCGGAGCCAAGGAAGCGCTGTTTTCTACTGAGGCTGGAAAGAAAAACACACAGAAACACAACAGTTAAGTGGCTTCTCAGTTAAACTTCACTCGGATCATTTCCTGTTTGTTTGTTTTGCTCCAGATGGGATATGACGGCTTCTTCTTCGGCCGTCTGGACTACCAGGACCGGATGCACAGGATGGTGCAGAAGGAGCAGGAGCTTCTGTGGAGAGCCTCAGACAGCCTGACCCCCCCCACGGCCGACCTCTTCACCGGTAACAAAACTCCACCACACCTGCACCAATGCTTCCTCTCATCTCTTCTAGTCTTTTAAGAATTCATTTAAGTTAATATAAAAAACATAAAGTATGGGTTTATTGAAATTGGAGTGAATTGATCATCTAACCTTTGCTCTCAACCTCCCCCCTCCCCCCTCCCATCCACTAGGGATCCTTCCCAACGGTTACAACCCTCCCGAGGGCTTCTGCTGGGACCAGTCCTGTGATGACCCACCAATCAGAGACGACCCTGACCTGGAGGACTATAATGTTGATGATGTGGTGATGCGCTTCCTCACCATCGCCAACAGTCAGGTTCAACACACACACACACACACACACACACACACACACACACACACACACCATATCTTATGGGGGAGTGTGAACAGACTCGTAACAGATCCCTCCTCCTCTCTCTCAGGCCACGGTGTATAAGACGAATCACATCATCATGACCATGGGCTCAGACTTCCAGTACGAGAACGCCAACCTGTGGTACAAGAACCTGGACAAGCTGATCCACTACGTCAACGCCCAGCAGGCCAACGGCAGCAAAGTCAACGTGCTCTATTCCACCCCGTCCTGTTACCTCCAGGAGCTGCACCGAGCGAACCTCACCTGGTAGTGTGAGCTTTAACTTTAACGAGTATCATATCAGAATTACAGCCAGACGGTGTCTCATGGATTTTATGCTGCGACCATATCGTCCTCTCGACTCAGGGCTTTGAAGACGGACGACTTTTTCCCTTACGCAGACAGCGCTCATGATTTCTGGACCGGCTACTTCACCAGCCGACCGGCGCTGAAGCGTTACGAGAGGATCAGCAACAGCAATCTGCAGGTAGCGTCAGGTTCACGCCAGCTGATCCATTTACATCCCTCACGCGCATTAAAAAGGTTCATTCACAGGTGGAAAACTTTGAAACTGCAGGTCAGACTAGTCAGAGGATCACCAAACTCTTTTGGATTCACACTCTGGGACCGCGAATACTAAACTATAAATGTCGTGTTTTAACTGTGTGGCTTTAAACAAGATATTTTTTTCCTCATGTTTTAGACGTGTAACCAGCTGGAGGTGCTCGGTGGCCCGGCCTCCAGGCAGGGACCCTTTGGGGAAGGCGAGAGCCAGACCATGAGTGAGATTTCTTTATTACCTTTTTATCATAAAACATTTCTCCTGGACTCAGACCAGGAGGGAGAGAGGTTATTATGTCTCCCCCTTGTGGTCACATATATATCTCCAGTGAGAAAAGATGAACTTTTCCTAACAAGGTTACAAATGAAATAAGAGAAGAAGTGAAAAGAATAAATGAATAAGATCAGTAGGAGTAATCGGTATAAATGACAACCTATTCTGAATGCTTCCACTAAAAGAGAAGCTTAAAGACTTCTGCGTGTCTGAGTTCAACAGGCGAGGATCACACTCGATCCTCTGTGACATTATGGTCTGATCGACGGCTTCTTGTTTGTTTGCGCTCTCACTGGCAGAGAAGGCCATGGCGGTGGCTCAGCATCACGACGCGGTGTCGGGCACTGAGAAGCAACACGTGGCCAACGACTACGCCAGGAGGCTGGCTAACGGCTGGCAGCGCTGTCAGGTATGTCAGACTTCACACAGCATTATCCTGCTCAGCATAATCCTCCGTATTATGTCCTGATAGTTTGAGCTTTTTTTGGCTGAATGTACTTGTTTTATTTTGAAAGTCCCTTCTATTTCCATACTTCCTGCATGTCTCTCTCTCAGGTTTTGGTCAGTAACAGTCTGGCTGCTCTGAGCGGCTCGTCTGCCAAGCGGATCTACTGTGACAACCTCAACATCAGTGTGTGTCCCCTCACCGAGTCCAGCAAAAAGGTGAAACACACACACACACACACACACACACACGCACACAAACTAACTTGTCCAGCAGCTCCTGTTATTAACTTAATTAGAGTTAATTCCCCAACTCCTAACTCGACTTTAACCTTCAGAGTTGGAGTCTGTGCAAATACAGATATCTAAATCCTTTCCTACGACAAACATTTGTAAATAACTAAAGAAATAATAAATCAAGAGAAGCATGTTTTAGCTGCAGTAGATCCTCTCTAAATAATCTCATTAATAATAGTCATTATTGTTACTGGATGATGCTCAACCTCCCACCTCTGTGTCTGTCCCTCCCTCAGTTCTCAGTCAGCGTGTACAACCCTCTGGCTCGGCCCGTCACTCGGCCCGTCAGGCTGCCCGTCAATGGAACAGCGTACGCGGTGTCTGACGCTAACGGCAAAGCTGTGGACTGTCAGGTGTGTGTGTGTGTGTGTGTGTGTGTGTGTGTGTGTGTGTGTGTGTGTGTGTGTGTGTGTGTGTGTGTGTGTGTGTGTGTGTGTGTGTGTGTGTGTGTGTGTGTGTGTGTGTGTGTGTGTGTGTGTGTGTGTGTGTGTGTGCAGCACAGCAGCCTTTAATCTGCATGGATGTTTTATTTGATAATGAGTGTGAGGGGATTATCCATCTTTTACAGCAACTTGCTCACAGTTAAAATATATTTTTTAATTCATATTTTAAGGGCAGGATGTTTTGTAAGGAATTTTTTTTGTCAACTTCAGGATAATAACTACGTATGAGTGGAAGTTTTCTGTGGTCATGTTATAATTTACAGTCATTTTAAACTCTTAAGAGCTTTCATAATTAAATATATTAATTGTTTTAGTCAAAAATCGATATAAGATGTGAAAATAAGATAATTCTTCTTCTTCAAATCTTTATCAGTAATAATTATGATTTAGTGTTTGTGATGACAGGATTTCATGAAATATTCAAAACAAACTAAATTCAGATTATCCTTTGAGCCACGATCCTGCAGTCATGTTGTGTGTGTCATTTGTTTTAAATATGCAGTGATAATATAAAAGGAAAAAGACGTAATCTGTGTGTGTGTGTGTGTGTGTGTGTGTGTGTGTGTGTGTGTGTGTGTGTGTGTGTGTGTGTGTGTGTGTGTGTGTGTGTTCCAGGTGGTTCCGGTGTCCAGAGCCACTCGGGAGGTGAGGAGGAACCGGGGCTTCGCCGTCAATGAGCTGGTGTTCCAGGTTCAGGCTCCTCCTCTGGGCTACAGCACATACTCTGTGTCCCTGCGTCAGGCGGGACCTCGGCCGGCCTCCGCGCAGCCTGGCGCCCCCACAGTGATCCAGAACAAGGTCTTAACGCGGCGTCATCACGCGCTCCTTTCATATTTCATGATGGGAGATAAGTCCAGTACATAAAACATGAGTATTTGTGTGTCCGTGTGCTCCAGTTCCTGCGGGTGACCTTTGACCCAGATACCGGCCTGTTGAGCAGCCTCAGCAACCTGGAGACCAAACAGAGCATCAAGCTGACGCAGAACTTCTACTGGTTAGAAACGCAACGAACTCACAGCACCGTTACACGTCCAAACTCTTGTTGGCGTTGTTGTTCACGTGTGTGTTTGTGTACGTTCCAGGTACAACGCCAGTGACGGCAACAACTTGGAGAGTAACCAGCCCTCAGGAGCGTACATCTTCAGGCCCAACTCGTCCACGCCGTTCGTCATCAGCCGGACGGCCAAGACCGAGACGATCCAGGTCCAGTTTCCTCACAGTGCACTGAGTCCTCATTAACGTCTGCAAATGTCGGGTTAATTAAAAAAAGGATGATTAATTACACAGCTTTAGTTTGACACCTGCTCACGGCAGCTGTGCCACATCTGTTGGCATCAGGTGTGGCACGCGAGACGCTTCCAATCCAGTGTGTAAGAGCGATGTGACCCTTTAAATACACCTGACAGACAGTTGTGTTTGTTTGTGTTTGTGTAATGAGATAATCAAATCATTTGCAGTGTGAATATAACGATCGGTGTCGGTTCACGTTGCAGACCTCAGTGGTGCAGGAGGTGAGGCAGTGGTTTGCTCCCTGGGTGTCTCAGGTGGTTCGTCTCCACGGCGACAGCAGAGCTCTGGAGCTGGAGTGGACGGTCGGACCGCTGCCCATCGAGTGAGTGTGCGCTCATCATCATGTTGCATCCAGATTTTTTCTTTTCATTCGATACCTGAGGAGTAAAAAAGGGTGAATCTCATTAGCATCCGTGAGCCAATCAGCATGCAGCATGCTTGGAGCAAGCTCTAATAATGCTGGTGATTGGCTGTTTATTTACACAAATACATTTGAGTGTGTAAAGAGACTGAGCTTAAAAATAAAACTGAAGTCAAACCGAAATTTGTACTTTAATTGTCCTTATGTTAAAGTGGATATGATAAAATTGGTATTGGAAAAAAGCATTGTTAAGAATCGGTATTGATATCAAAGTTTTATGTTAGAAAAGTCGGATTCCGTGAGTTATTCTGACCCTAAACAATTTGTTTTTCTTCTTCTGTCTCTCCTCAGCGACGGCCTGGGGAAGGAGGTGATCACCCGTCTAGACACCAGCATTAAAACCTCAGAGATCTTCTACACCGACTCCAACGGCAGAGAGGTGCTGCAGAGAAAGTAAGATGGCTGCCTACAGGCTGGAGTTAAACAACCAGCTGTGTAAAATCCGCTCCCGTAATGTAAACGTTTGTCTCGATCAGTCCCGCTTCTCTGACCGAGATCTAACAATTTCACTCACTCACAGATTTTTCTTACTCAGAGATTCAGATTTAAAATTAGTTCATCCATCAATGTAACTTTTCTATAACACGTCAGGAACATTTGTCAGACTCACTGTGTTTTATAAGGAAACTCAGAGGTAGGTGTGTGTGTGTGTGTGTGTGTGTGTGTGTGTGTGTGTGTGTGTGTGTGTGTGTGTGTGTGTGTGTTGTGTGTGTGTGTGTGTGTGTATTGTTTCCCCTCAGGAAAGACTTCCGTCCAACATGGAATCTAATGCAGTCAGAGCCCATCGCTGGAAACTACTACCCCATCAACTCCCGCGCATTCATCAAGGTGTGTTATTGCAGAGTAACAATAACTACTTTCTACCACAGGAACATGTTTTTGGATTTTATATAATGTTATCTCATGTTCTTCCTCTTCTCTTTGTAACAGATTTCAGTTTGTTTGTTTCCACTTGTGTTTTTTTCCTCATCCTTGTTGTACATGTGGTTTTCAGGATGATGTGGACCAACTCACCGTGGTGACCGATCGCTCTCAGGGAGGAGGCAGCATCCACAACGGCTCTCTGGAGATCATGGTGAGACACACACACACACACACACACACACACACACACACACACACACACACACACACACACACACACACTGAACTCCACCCTCCTCGTCCCTCAGCTCCACCGCCGCCTGCTGCATGATGATGTCCGCGGCGTTGCCGAGCCGCTCAACGAGACCTCCAACATCTTCCCAGAGGGGCTGGTGGTCCGCGGCCGCCTCCTGCTCTCCCTCGACCCCCCGTCTGTCGCCGCGGACGCACACCGGCCCCTGGCGCAGGAAGTGGTGATGCAGCCGCTGCTGACGTTCACCAACGGAGATCTGAGTCCAAACACCCGACTGGAGGTGAGTGGGGGGGGTTGATGAAGTGCCGTCCTAGTTAAGACATGAAAACGGTAGAGTAGGTTTCAGTAAATTCTTTAACACTGGAGGTTAAAGTACAAACTCTCCTAGAACTAAAACAATCAATTAATTGATTAGCAACAAATTTGATAACTTATTACTTTTAAGCAAAAATATTAAACATTAGCCTCTAAAATGCTTTTTTCCATATACGATATTGAATTGAATGTCACCTTGGGTTCTTGCAAATGAAAAAAGACGATTTTTGACTGAATTCTAGCCTTTTATGGTTAAAATGATTAATTAAGATTAATTAATCATGCAAATATTAGTCAGTTGTAGCCCTAAACTCTTCTTTTAATTAGTGAAACGAGCTTGAGCTGCAGACTGCCTCATAAAAACTTTACGTTACTGTTCTTTTAGTTGAGGGTGAAGGAAAGGTTTGGCTCATTAAGCGTTTCTATGACCTGGATCAGAAGCACTAAAGGCAGTTTGTGAGAACGTCTTGCCGCCTGTCTGGCTGCTTGAGTGGACTTGACTCCTGCATGAACTCATTTCTCTCCCGTTGTGTACGTATTAGCATTTCCAGACATTGTTCTCATTTCTCAACGTCTCAGGAGAGTGCGTTGTTTTAAGCTCTCGTTGTGCTGATGTTTTCCTGTAATTAGAGACACGTTCTACTCTTACTAGACATTAGAAAATGAATAAGCAAAAAGAAATTAGCAAAGTCTATGAACAGGCCGCGTCTGAGAGCGAGTTTTAAATGTTTTTTATGGAGTCGACTGTCAGTGGATCCTCTGACCTGCGTGAATAGAGTAAAGTCAGTTTGTCTGTGTCTGTATCTGTGTGTAGTTCTCAGGTCTTCAGGCTGCGCTGCCCCCTGCTGTCCACCTCCTCACACTGACGCAGTGGGACAAAGACTCGGTGCTGCTCAGGCTGGAGCATCAGTTCCAGAGCTGGGAGAGCAAAGTGAACTCACAACCCGTCACCGTCAACCTGCAGGTCAGACGCTCAAACACCCTCCGGACACCTGGACAAGACAAGAGCTGATGTTATTACATTATTAATGACTGATTGATTATTAATGAATGAAAGTAGATCAGCAGGAAAGTTAATAAAACTCAAGAATTGCTTGTTTTAAGCTTCAAAAATAAGATTAGCTCGTTCTTGCTTCTTCTTGTTGTGGGGCCATTTTATAGATAATTAACTGGTTAAATAGATCAAATCAAAAAGTAGAGTAAATATAATAAAATGTAACTAATTCTGTCATCCGGCCTTTTCCTGTCTGTAGAAGCTGTTTTCCACTCTGGACGTGCTGGGCATGTCTGAGCTGAACCTGTCAGCCAATCAGTGGAAAGACGAGATGATGCGTTTCAGCTGGACGCCACAGAAAGGTACGGGACACCCGCACCTGTCAGGCGCTGGATTACACGGGTTGAAATTAGATTTTGTCTGAAGGAACACGCCACTACAGATGATATCACCAAATCAGATCTGATAGTTCCTCCTTTTATTTTTAAAGGAGCTATTTGTACATTTAGCTATTGCTACATAGCTAACGTTAGCATTAACAGCTGTTTACTTACCAGTCTAGAAGAAACGTTGCGAGTTCAGCATCAAACTTCATTCCTTTACTCACCAACATCTGTCTCCAGAGGTGGAGAGATACACCAATGTTAGCTCTTCTCTCCATCACGTCTTTTCTTCTACTGAAGTAAGCATGCTAACCAGCTAGCCACGGCCCGTCTCGTCACTGTAGCCTCCAGTCTGCCTTGAAGACGTAGCGCAGCCCAGAAGAAGTTTTATAACCACTTGTCTTGTAAATGCAAAGATGGCCGAAGGTCTTGTCAAGCAATAATCACCACCACCTGCTCTTTGTTCTGCAGCAGTGAAAACTCACAAAAAGTTGCTTTAGTTCTTGGTGTTTGGTATTAGAATCAGAACCAGGTATTATATCGGCACTAATTATCAAAACATTTCCAAGCCTAACGCCAGAAAAAGCAAAATACAGCAAATGTGTAATTATACAATTAATATACAATTATGTAAAAAGAATAAAGCAGCAGAAGTTTATGATAAATTAGATTGTTAGACCATTTTGGCCTGTAGGTGGCACTAGAGGGAAGCTCGACTGCCCAAAGTGGAAAGGGTTTATCCTCTGGGAAGCCTGAATGTGCTCAGTATATTTCTTGTGTAAGGGTGGAAATTTTGGCACAAGAACAGTCAGTGGTGTCACCAGAAAAATGTAGTTTTTATCCTCGAGATGATGAATGTCAACAGTAATCTTTGTGACAATCTGTCCATCTGATTTATCTCACCGTGTTCAAATTTTTGTCGCCGACTTCCAACCTGCCTAATCTCCCTAGAAACTGTGCTTTTGTAAATTAGTGGACAGTCATCCAAAAATGTGCATCAGGCAGCCAAACGCTGGAGAATCTGTGTCATCCACCAGCGCTCTGGCAGTTCACCAGCCCCCTGCCACTCACTGATGGACCACTTTGGCTGGTAGCGGAGCGTCGTGTTCAGTTAAGAGCGTAGATTGAAGACAGGAGCGCGAATCCAGAAATCCACTGACGCCTTTTAATTCTGCGAGGGCGGTAATCACTGCACCATTACAGTCGACTGAACTGTAAAGACGATCTCCCTGCAGGGACTCATTAAACAGGCAGCGTAATGAAATGAGTCATAAACTCATCGTTATGCTTCATAGTTTTATTAGTAAACTGCAGGGTGTTTTTTTTTTTTTTTTTTTTTTTTTTTTTTAGCAGCTCAACGAGACTCATTCTGTTAGTTTTTACTTTAAAGTGTTGGATATTTGTAGAAATACTCTGCTTCTTTCTGGTCGTGTCTAAAAGCTGTGCTTGTTTTCCAGAGGAGAAGCCCCTGCTGAAGACGTTCCAGGACCCCTCCACGTGGGAGGTGACCTTGAGGCCGATGGAGATCCGAACCTTCCTGCTCAGGGTCAGCCTCAGATAGCCAATCACACGCTTCAGATTTTTTTTTTTTTTTGCGAGAAGCCACAAAATGAATAAGTGATGCAGTTACAGTCAAATGAAGTTCCTGTGACCTCCTGGCTTGGGTTTGATTCCACCAAGCGAGGACTGTCGTGCACCGGATTAAAAAAAGGAATGAGCGGATGTGTTCGCAGGTTGATTCTGAACGCAGACACGCGTGCGTTCAAACGCCAGCAATGTTAAATCAGATCAACGCTGTGGCCTCGTGCATCCAGAAACATGTGAAAATCCGGTTTGTTCCGATTTTAAACGAAGAAATGAACCAGACGTTCAGATGTTTTTTGGAAACCTAAGCTGCGTTCAGAGCCACTGAACATGTTTCTCATTGGAGGCATTTGTACAGTATTAGCTGAAGCTGCCTTTTTGTATTTAGTGCAGACATAAAAAAAATAAATAAATCAACAAGAGACAATACAACTAAAATCTCTCCAAAACTGAACCCGGAACATTTTCTCTCTACAAACTGGTGCCAACATGTTTCTATCTGTCTGCCTGATGTGTGCAATAAGTGTTGACTTTTCTACTTCTGCCAATGTGTGTGTATATACTTTGATTTTTATACTGATCATCAAGCAGCTCAATAAAATCTATCACTTACTGTATTACCTGTGTGTTAACGTTACAGATTCTGTGCATAATCAATCAGACGGAGGCAGGTTTTACTGAACAGTTAGTTTACTGCGTCTAAACTATTAATTAAAACTCGAAACAAAAAAGTTGAATTTAATGAAAACTGACCTGTTTTACCATCAAATATTCAAGGTGAGAAAAAAACTAAAGAAAACAACCTTTACAACCTTAAATATCAAAGACAAAAAAACATTTAAAGTCATAGTGAGGACTTTATTGATATGCGATAAAAAAAGAAATAGGAACCCAACATGTGAATCTGACATAAAACTGAATTGTGGATATGTTGTTCTGTATATTAACAGCTTTTAGGTTGTTGTCCTCCTAAATGCAATCTGCAGCACATCATTCTCACTTTATCCAGGCTGCACTTAAAAAAAAAAACAGAAATAACAGAAATAAAATTATTTTAAAAAAAGCAAGAAAACATCTGAATTAGGAGAAGACAGTAGAATTATTCCATCTTCTCTTGATTCGTCTGCTCCTGGTCGTGGGAGTAGCAGCATTTGTCTCCATTTGTACATGTTCCCTGAAAACAGACAACAATAAGATAAATGATAACAACAACAACAACAACGGGCCAGGTGACTCCGACGTTGTATTACAACGTCTTAAAGCAGCCAAACGGTTCATTTTGGCTGCGTTCAGTTCATCTGGCAGGAAACCAGCAGAGAGTGGCGACCTGCCAAAGCAGCTGACGGAGACGACTAATTCAGCAGAATGTGCTGGAGTTTCTTTTTCCCACCCGGGACATGAGGACTTATAACAGGTGTAATCAATAATGAAGTAACGGTCTCCCTCTACTTCTGTGGGACTGAAAGTTTCTCATGAAGAACATGACGCTGCTGAAACGACCCTCACCTGCACAAACTCAATCCTCCGCACCTGCAGCCAATTCATTCTTTTTCTGATCCTGATGAACGATCACGATCCTTGTATCATAAGAAATAAACTCAATATCTGGAATTTGCAGGGAAAGAACACTAACACGGACACCAGGGAACTTTTTATGTGGCATCAGGTCCTGCAGCTTGTGAAACAACCGAGCAACTCTTCTGAACTTCGTGTGCGTGTGTGTGTGCGTGTGTGTGTAGACCTGAGGTAGAGAGCGGTTCTCAGAAAACACAAAAAGAGAAAGACTGAAATAACAGCTGGTGTCTGTGAAAAGGTGAAAAGACAAGTTAGGTTGTTGACATTCACCTCTGCTGCTGCAGCAACAGCAGCCACCGATGAACCAAGTTCCACCGACTGAAACTTTATTAGGAGGAAACCAAACGGCAAAAGACATCTCACTCTCACACACTCACTCTCTCACACACACGCTTTTTGTGACTGACAGATGATGAACACCGTCACAGTGATGAGCAGTTTGTCCACATGTAAAAAGGTGAGTGAGTTTACAGTTGAAATTCGTGTTCATCCTCCTTGTTTCAAAGATATTTTAAAATGTTTCCTGTAAACCAACTTTTTTTTTTTTTTCTTTCATGACATGTTAGATAAATTTGGATCCTAATGCTCTTCATCTCATAATTCTAGGATTTGTTTTTTTAAACCCGTCAGCAGCTTCTCCTGTCTGTAGGTGAACTGACCTGTCTGAACTTCTTGCAGGGGAAGTTTTTTAGCTGAGAAGAGTCTGTGATCTGGTTCTTCCTCTTGTTCTGGCACTTCTTCCTCTTGTCCTGCAGGCTGGTGGTGATGCCACCGCTGGAGGAGAGGAGAGGAGGAGGAGCAGGAGAGAACGTAAGGTTAACAGATGGAGGAAGAGCGGAGGTGGAGGAGAGAGAGACTGGCAGGAAAGACAAATAAGATGAAGGTAGGAAATAGATCACGATGAGCAAAACCAAGAAGATGGAGAAGCATTCACATCTTCATTCAATAAGTAGTTGAAGGTGTTTACAAACCCCCAAAGAAGCCATTAAAATATCTTTGAATTAAATTTTACCAGCGTTCAGCTTCATAAAATTATACATCTAAACATCTGACTTCAGTTGATGAAGTAAGTAAATGCAAAGAAAAGTCTCCTGATCAAAGTTGAAGTCACTCTTTAACACATTTTAAAAATGTGTCGACCCTCTTCAAAAGTATGATAGCTTCGTGTGTGTCCTGCTGTGTGTGTCCTGGTGTGTTGGTTACCTGGCTTTGGCGCGAGCTTTGGGTCCCCAGAACGCCTGAGGATTCTCCTGGAACCGGGTCAGGTGGCGTTTGCGTGACTGGGGGTTGGCGTCCTCCCTCACAGTGAAACAGGCCTCTTGGCTACAAACACACAGACGCACAATCCCGTACGAGGATGTCACAGGTTTGTCTCGACATTGCGCTTTTATTAAACAAATCACATCCAGCGTCACTGGCACTGCAGGTCCACTGAACGGCCGCTGATGAGTTCGGGTGTAGGGTGCGGTCTCACCTGGGTTCAGTGGAGAGGATCTTAAAGGCGGGGCTGGTCTGAGACAGCTTCTCCCTCTTCACAGGATTAGCCTTCTCCTGTGGCACACCACCAATCAAATACACAGGTGTAAATAAAGAGTGATTCTCAACAATGAGGCACATCACTCAGCGCTCAATCAGTGATGTTTACCCAGCATCGCATGATGTCCCAGATGGCTGCAGGAGGAGCGTCTGTCTTGATTGCGTTCTTACGGGCGTGAGAGAGGGAAACCCTGTGGCCAGCATGAAGAAGCGCGGACCTGCAGAGAGAGAGAGAGAGAGAGAGAGAGAGAGAGAGAGAGAGAGAGAGAGAGAGAGAGAGAGAGAGAGAGAGAGAGAGAGAGAGAGAGAGAGAGAGAGAGAGAGAGAGAGAGAGAGAGAGAGAGAGAGAGAGAGAGAGAGAGAGAGAGAATCAGCAGATTCAGTGTGAAATTAATGTCTGCTAGCAGCATATTTACAAATATCTCTCAAAGACGAGACAAAGCTTCTCTGAGGAGAAATAAAACAAACTACAGTATTTATAACGTCAACATGAAATCATGAGTTAACTAGAACGACCTCCTCGCGGTTGTCTGCCTCCGCCACTCAGAGTAGTTTCAGGTTACATCCCTGTTTATCCAGAATCAGATAAAACATGAACTATCCCGTGTGACATTTTGTCATAATTGCTGTGTGAAGTCTCGAGTAATGGCTAAAAAGTGTCTTGTGACCTTTGACCTCCAAAGTCTAATCAGTTCGTCCTTGAGTGCAAGTGACTGTTTGTGCCAAATTTGAAGAAGTTACCGAGCTACCCCCCCCCCCCCCCGTTGATATATGGATAAGTTATTTATTTTTCTTTTGATTGCCTCGTCTTTATGCACCATGTTCACGTCTATGCCAGAACCAGTAACTGTACCACCAACCCTGTATTAATGTCATTTAAATTCAATAAAAATTTAAATAAAAGAAAAAAAAAAAAGAAGAAAATACGGATGAGTGCAGCTTTAAACATGTTGCATAATCCAGGCTCTTTTATCTGGGTTAGCTCACTGCTTCACCTCCTAACACTTATCCATTCATGTTGTTTATTTATAGTAAGTGGTTTGAGCAGAGTTCTTTATTTCTCTCACGTTTTCCGGCTACAGTCACAGTCCAACAACACTGTGGCTCTTATCTGTGCTGGTGTTTAATTTAACCGACGACTCCAACAAACAATACAACCACAGAACAGACTGTGTCCATGTGTATCACAGCTTGTTATAATGTTCCAATGTCAAAAATACCAATATAACACACTGTGTACTTATTGCTGGGTGCGTGTGTGTGTGTTTACCTTAACTGGAGCAGGGGTGGAGTACTGCAGTGTATCGTGCTGCTCAGACTGTCCACAGTGTAATAAAGAGGCACATCCTCCAACTCCTGAAATAAGCAGCACATCAGAAGTGATGACAACAGGAAGCACGTTGTCAATCATGTAGGTCATTATCAGACCTTTGTTTTTTTTTTTTTTGTAAGTTTTTGCTATTGCTACATAGCCAACGTTAGCATTAGCAGCTGTTTACTCACCAGTCTAGAAGAAAAGTTGCGAGTTCACTGAGAGCTGTCTCCAGTGGTGGAAAGCAACCCTCTTGTTTGGCTTCTATTTCTATCACTTCTTTTCGTCTACTGAAGTTAGCATGCTAACCAGCTAAACCCTGACCTAGCCGCACTGGTTCATCACTTTCCGATACCGAGTCACTGTAGCGTCCCTCAAGAAGTAGCTGCTCAGAGGACTTATTATAACCTCTTGTCTTGTAAACGCAATGATGGCTGAAGCTCTTGGCAGGACTGGTAAGTAATGAGCTGTTAATGCTGAAAGCGAAATTTACAAATATCTCCAAATATGTTTTCCACACAATGTAAAGTCACCTGATACAACCGGCTGCGTCTACGCGACAATACCAAAAGATGACATCAGGTCCCTTCATGAGAGTGTGTATAAAAGGTAAGTGAATACCTCGGTCACCATGCTGAGCATGCCCTCGATGCGTTTGGATGTTCCAAATCGGGATGGATTCCCCGACACAGCAGACAAAACCTTTTGGACAAACGCCAAGTCATGGATTGGCTCCGCCCAGACAGGTCCACCCAGCTACAGAACAGACAGACACAGGCTTCAAGCTCATGTACTGTGTGCATCTGTGTTTGTAGAGTAATAACTACTAATAGGCACAGAGGTTCTGGCACTGTTCACACCAGGAAATAAAAGACTGTGAGAGACACTTTCTGTGAGAGAAAAACATAAAATCAAGGTGTAAATGAATTTAGATCCACTAAGGAAATTTAAAAGCTCCATATTTTACACTTTCCCTGTATTTTATTTGAAGTGTTGATCCATAAAAAGATATAATTGTGGTTTTAAGGACCAAAAACCATCTCAGTGGAGTTTTACATCTCCTCTCTCAGGCTTCTCTCTGGAGCTCTAGTAACAACAGATCAGCCAATCAGAGTAGAGGAGGCTCTGAGCCTCTCCTCTGATTGGTGACTGCTTTGTAGTGACATCACAAAGTTACAGAGGCCCTTACGACTTGTTTTAAGGCTCAGTTTCTAAATACAGGCTGTGTGCATTTCTCTGTGGACTGAGGCTTTGATACTTTCACAGTATCAATATAGAACCTAGACCTGATCTATAATAAAAGATTTTAAAAAAACATGGGAAATCTCACCTTATACAACATGGGACCTTTAAAATATTTATATTTACCTACAGAATACAAAACATATCAGAATACCACTGAGTGTCAGTGTTACCTGATGTCTCTGTCCACAGTGGTCACACTCTGGTCCAACAGGGGGTCCAGTGGCAGCAGAATACTTCATACTGAAATCACATAATATTCAACATTACCACACACACACACACACACACACACACACACACACACACACACACACACACACACACACACACACACACAGAGTCAGGCAGGAGCACAAACAACTCTGAAAAAACATATTACCTAGACACTCCTGCACATTCAGCAGTGAAGCCTCAACAGCTCAAATGTCATTCGTCCAAACAGATGAATCTACAGCTGCTCACCTGGTTACCTGTTCCCACTTTCTATTCTCCTGCAGACCACCCTGGTCATTTAAGATGTATAAAGAGAGAGAGCTTTCTTTCCGCCATCTCAGATCATGTGCCGCCAAGTCTGAAGCTTTTTATTTTTATTTTTTATTTGATTTAACCCCTTCACATGCAAAACATCCTCAGACCCAGTTGTACAGTGTGTGCCGTCTTACTGTTTTCCGTTGCTCGTTCTCCTGCCCATTCTCTGCAAGTGGAAAGCGCCACATCCGACACAGTTGTAGACCAGAGCCTGTTTACTGCAGCACAAGAGGAGAAACGCTCAATGTGAGATTTAAACATTGTGGTTTATTTAGTTTGTGTGTCTGTGCAGCTGTTCATATGTGAACAGCACATCCTGTTTGTACGCTGTAATGACACATTTTTCCTTATATAATCAACATAATCAAGATTCAGTTTTTTTATACCTTCACATATTTCTATTTTTTATTTATTTTTATTTCCTTTTTTCCTTCATCTCACCGAGTGCTCCTGCTGCCATTACTTTTAGTATTTGTTGCTGCAGTGACCCAGTTTCAGGATCATTCATCTTTCATCATATAACATCCTTTGTTAGAAGACAGTACATGTGTGTGTGTGTATGTGTGTGTGTGTGTGTGTGTGTGTGTGTGTGTGTGTGTGTGTGTGTGTGTGTGTGTGTGTGTGTGTGTGTGTGTGTGAGAGAGAGAGAGAGAGAGAGAGAGAGCACCTGGCTGAGTTTTTCACTGTAGCCTGTCCCGTGAAGACGCGCACAAAGACTCGTATGTAAAAGTCGACGCTGACGGACAGCAGGGGCTGGATGTATCGCTGGTACACCCCGGCCCTCTGGTCCAAACTGTGGAGGATGGTACGAAGAGCCTGCAGGGAAGAGAGACACACACTTAACTGATACAGTCTTTATCTATGAAATCCTCTTTCTCCTACTGAAGCTTGACTCACATCATATCAAGGAATTATTCCAACAAAAAACAAAAAAAAAAAAAAAAAAAAAAAAAAAAAAAACATGACATATCCATCAGTAATAATTAAAAACCAACATCTTCAGTATCCACTAACATTAATCTATTATTTGAGAAGAATAAAACATGGCTAACTTTTTTATTTTGTCAATATAGAGCATCTCTGGGGGATAATTTCACCCTCTAGTTATCATGACAGTCGAAGGCAAAAATATTCCTACACCTTAAAATAAATAATAATAAAAAAGATGAGAGTTTAGTTCATGAAAACTAAACTAAATGAAAAAACAGCAGTTTTCTCAGACGTTCGATCAACAACCAGTATCAGTATTGATTTACAGAGTGAACTTTGCAGGAATGTTTTGGTCCACTGACCTGTTCTCGATACATCAGTGGCCAAACTATCAGACAGTAAGAGTCACTGCTGTTTATCCCCATAAACCACAAGAAAAAAAATATCACTAAAAGTCACTTTGTGTGGAATTTGTATGCGATTATTAAAGAGTCTTTATTCTATAAAAAAAGCTGTCGTTTGTTTCTACCACTGGGTGGCGCCAGAGTCAGAAAACTTAAAATTCAACATTGTAGTCCCAAAGACTTTCATGACCTCAGAACCCGTTTCTATTTATTGTCATCATGTCTTCATATATAGGTGCTCAATGTATTTACTATGGGAAATTGTTTCTCTATATAGTTGATTTCATTATTAGTGACAGAGTCCACCTTCAGACTCTTAACAGATTCACAGGAATCCAGTGTTAAATCTTCAAATTAAAAGTCTTCACCTAGCAAAACCACAGGGTGGCTTTTACTGTGAAGCAGTGACAGGAAACAGTGTGTCTGTCAGCAGGTTAAAGCTACAGCAGTCATCAGAAATGTGTCTACAACACAAGACAACAGTCATTTGACAAGTTTGTGACAAAGAGTCAGTTTTTAAAAATACTATGGGAAGTAACAGAACGATAGGGAGCAGCTCAAGGTCATCACACACACACACACACACACACACACACACACAACACACACACACACACAGTTCACCAACATGTAGCCTCAGGCCAGACTCCATGACAACACAACATTGTTTGTGTCGGACTCAAACACACACACAAAGGATTAAGACCTTATCAGTGCACACATGGGGACATGTCTGTGCGTGTACTGTATGCGAATTTTTACATTTGTGTGTGTGTGTGTGTGTGTGTGTGTGTGTACTCACCATCTCATGACAGTATTTGGCTTTGATGGAGATTGAACCGTATTTGCTGTAGCAGGTCTCACCGCTGTTTCCTGCCATCACCGCCATGTCTGTACATGTTATACACAACAGACCTGAGAGAGAGAAACAGAGAGAGGGAGAGACGGAAGACAGAAGAGGACAAAAAAGAACAAGATATATTAAAAAAAAAAAAAAAAAAAGTCCTGTCACAGCTTGGTCAAACAGGACAGTTACACAACATGGGAGGCGTCGTTTAAGACTAAAGATCCGTCTCTGTTCGGTCTTGTAAACTTTGTCTGAAACTCAAACAAGAATTATTCCACAAACAATACGCGACCTTCCTCGGATCCAACCGCCCAACAAGATGACACATAACCCTGAACATATTTCATGTTTTCATTTGACACCAAAATAAAGAACATCACATCTAATATTTAGAAGCAGTAATTAGAAACTGAGCACAAACATTTTGAATTTCAATATTCAGAAAATTCAGACACCAGTAAACACCACAGCGGCTTTTCTCACATCAACCAACGTGGTTGATAATAATTTAAACCAACAGGACAATGACAAGGTCGTCCACTGTCCTTGGATGGAGCGCTCTCTGCTGCCTACAAACTAATTCGCATTTTTCATCAGCATTTATTCTGATTAATCGCAAACAGGGAGAGTCTGCGGTGCTGTGGGACTCTTCTCTTTGCCCCGAGCAATAAACACACACCGTCACACTGTGATCTAAAGCTCGGTGAGTAACTGTAAATTTCCTCATACCAACACTCAGAAACACTCAACACCCCAGTCTTCTTTCAGTCACACACCTCCAGCTCAACTCACCTTTGTTCTTCATCTCCACTCAAATAATTCAGTTTGAAGGGTGATAAAGAATTATTATTGCGTAGGTGATTTTTTACATGTAACTCTGAAGGTCGTGACTTCAAATTCCTGTTTGAAAGTGTTACTTTATGAGTAAAGAAAATTCTCCTATTTCTTAAACTAAATAAAACTCTACCGGTGAGAAATGCCTCGTCTCGGAGCTTTAAGCTGGACTGTCGTTCTCAGCTCTTGGAAACGTGTGAAAGTGAAATCTGCCTTTTGAAAACATTTAAAGATCATCTTTATTTTAGGGAATACATATATATAAATGTATTTCATACATTTTCAGATGTATCGGCCTTTTATATTCACAAAACAATCAAAAAAAAAATCTATAAAATGAATGAAAACCGCATTGATACTATAAACTGCTGGCTAACAGGAAAACTGATTGACAGACTGAACTACTCACCTCCTTCACTGACGGCCTGCACAGCGGCATCCAGAAAGGAGGCGGGGCTACCGTAGGGATCCAGATCAATGACGTCATAGCGCTCCTTCTTTCCTCGCATCTCGTACATCAGCATACTACAAAAACATTGAGGGTAAAAACAGAAAAGAACAGGAGGTGAAAAGAAATAATTCACATCTATGAAAAGAAACGTTAGATACCAAGAGAGAATAGAAATTTAAAAACAGAGCAGAGAAGGATGAAGGACAGAGAGGAGCAGAAATGAGACGAGTCAAGGGCAGCTTACAAAGAAGAGCAGATTAATTCAGAGAAGCACGAGGAGGAGAAAGGACTGAAGGGAGGCGTGAGGACGAGCGTGCCAAAGAGAAAAGAGACGAGAGTGAAAGAAAAGGGACAAGAGTTCATAAAAGAAAGAGGCGAAGAGACAAGAACGGAAGAGATCAGAGCCGGAGCGGAAGAATGAATAGAACAAGAGGTCAAAGGTGAAGACTGGAGATGAATGAAGATGAGGAGCATTGGATGATTACAGGAGAGGGAGAAACCAACATTCAGCAAATCAGCGAAGGAGCTAAATAACCGCGGCTGAGGCAGAGCAGCAGCAAACGAGCACATCCTACCTGGCGTCCCTGCAGCTGGCCTGGAGCAGATGGCCAACTCCGTTGTACTGGGCGTTCCTGGCGATCAGGGCCGCGGCCTTGGTGGAGAAGTCGTTGGCGGTGACGTTCAGCAGGCCCGGGACCTCCAGAGCAAAACGCACCGAGCGCAAACCCGACGCCGCCAGTCCCTCGAGGACACGAAGACCGAGCTGAAAGTGACATGAACTGATTTTTTTTTTTTTTGCCAAAACCAAACAGACATATTATCACCTTATGAAGCTGATATAGCAAACAGTTGCTTATTTTCACCTCCAGCAGACACAAAACAGCATTATGATTCATTTGGACTCGTGTTTAATGAACGTAATCCCCATGTTTTGATTTGGTCCACAAAGTATTTAACTGCTAAATGCTCAATGTTCATCTGGTGAGACTGAACCAAAACAGTGAAGTTTCAGAGGAGAGAAAGTTCTGAGCCTCTCTTCTGATTGGCTGACTGTTTTCTGAGTGATCCAATAAAAACAAGGCAGATTTCAGGTAAAAACACTCAGAGAAACCAAATCCTGCAAGGTTTGGATGGTGGGTCCAGGTGGGCGGGGCTTGGTAACTGCTTTGTTGTGACATCACAAAGTTCCAGAAGTCCTGACGGCTGGTTTTAAGGCTCAGTTTCTGAACACAGGCTGTGTGCATTTCTCTGTGGACTGAGGCTTTGATACTTTCACAGTATTAATATAAAACCTTGACTTTTTATAACATGGACCTTTAAAGCTATAGTAACAAAGTCATTTTTTGTGTGTGCAAACTTATTTGCCAAGTGTTATAACAGAAAACATTACAGAGAATATTCTTACTTTTCAGAAGCTGCACATATTCCCACAAGAGCCAAATTCTTTAGAGCTGGTCACAGTCCGAAGGTTTTCTCTTTGACCAGTAATCAGCCGGAAGCTAAACTATCCCAGAATAGTACCATAATAACCAGAATTGCCACCTCACTAACCAACTAAGGCGAAGAAACTTTTCTCTCAGGTGTGTTTACCGATCATCAATGACATTATTTCAACCTAACATCCTTCAAAGTTTCATGAAATGATCTAATTACCTCTTTCTACCACTTGGGACCAGCTGAGTGTGAAATTATCTGGAAGCTCTGATCCAAACTGCTCCAGCAGGATCAGTGTGCATATTTTTAGCATGAGAGGCCCCAGTGGAAAACAAACCACTAAATCCTGATACTGCTCTGAACTACAGGGCCCGAGTCAGGGGAGTGCAGCAGGTGGTTCAGCGTCACAAAACTGGATTAATGATTTCTTTTTGGCTGCCTTTAATTTCTTTAGTGTTGAGTTTTGTAGACTGTTTATGTTTATTGTGATCCCCATCAGCTACCACCATCACTGAGATCTTCCACCCTTTGACTCCACACTAGTAAGCTTGTTATGTCAACAATTATATGCTGTGCTGGTATCATTTATATTGTGTATCTTACTTATCGTATAACCTTTATTTAGTGATAGTACCGACAATGACACTTCACTTTCATTACAGCTAGATAAATTACTTTAACACAGAGAAATAATTTGACACATTTCAATTGGAGGAGCTGCACACATATTTTTTAAATGGATTTTTTTTTTTTCCATTCATGGGGATTTTTCTGGCTGAGATAGACAGAGCAATAAAAATCTGCTCCACGGTCGTTACACTGTGAAATCAATCCCACGTACCTCACATTTCTCCCCCACTGTAGCAATCACAGCTGGCTCCTCTGCTCCGTTTTTCTCCTCCATCTGTGCATCGGCCTCGTTCGTCTCCTCTGCCAGAGAGACCACCACCCTCTCCTTCTCTCCGGGCACCACCACCTTCACCCCCCGCTGAGCCAGCAGATCTCTGGCAAACTCTGTGATCACTGCACATCTGGAGAGGGAAAGAGAGAAAAAGGATTGCTCATACATATAAACATGGACTGTAGGTTGGATAACAGGGTAAAAAAAAAAACAAAAAAAAAACAGAGCTTAATAAATATTCATGACATCTGTTTTCCTCCAAACACAACTGGTGATTCAAACCAGCGGTTATTGTAGAGTGGTCTTGATGTATTACTGGTACACTGTGACTGAGTGACAAAGATCACGCAGTTTAAATTGGGGGAGGCAAAGAAATATATGTCTGCAGAATCAAAAATATGATATGTGAGATCAAGTGTCTTGTTTTCCCTTAGCAATGAGGGTTAGTGTTCAGTCGCGTGAACTGTTTCCTGTTTAGCAGAACATCTCAAAAACTAGCAAACTTTGATGAAAAGTTCTGTGCGGGGAAAACACACAACTTCCTGTTTTTTGGTTGCTATTACGCCACCATGTGGCCACTGGGCTGCTTACATTACTGTGAGGCATGAAAGCTAAATTCATTTTTGTCTGTATTTGCCGCTAAATCTAGTTGCAATTTGTTTATAAGTGTTGCTATGACAACAGGATTTAACCTATCCGATTCACTTAAAATTATGCGCAATTCATCCCAGCACCAAAACCTGACAGGTTTAGAGTTTCACCAACACTCAGTATGATTGTCCTCCACCACATCTATTTGCTGAACATATCGTGATGAAGATTAACACTTTTATACATTTTCTATTATTAAAGAAAGATTACGTCACTTTTGGGAGAAGAAATAAAACAATCTCAAATTCAAACTTTAGTTCATGAGCAAACATGCCATTGTTCCTTTCAGTACACTCAGAGGTTTTTGCCACTACAGGCTCAGGTGGTCTGGTAGATGGCTAATGTTAGCTAATGTTAGCATACATATCAAAATATTAGCTGGCCGGTGATATCTCTACTTGTGATTTAACATTTACTATCTCCGTTTTATCAGTGTTCAGCAAAAGTTTTCACTTTAAAGTAGCACATTTAGAACATTATTGTACTTTGCAGGGATATGCATAGAGAAAGCATAATGCCGATTGTCCAATGATTGTTTTTTATTGTCTCTACAGTGTACTGTTCCAAACTGATGACCTGCTCTGAGCTGATTCACTTCATATTGCATTAAATCAGAGGAAACTTATGTCTGTGGTTTAAAGTGGTTTATACATACGTCAAATCTCTGTTAAACTCCTGGACTGGGTTGTAAAACACTTCATTTGCGCTGGGAAACAAGATGGACGCCTTGCCCTCCTTGACCACCGTCTCCCCTGGTAAAAGACCCACAGTAGGCGTCTCCTCCTTGTCACATGCTGTGTCTGTGGGAGCTGAGATCACAACATCTGCTGAAGAGCCAGTAGACGTAGGTGGAGGGTTGGTAGTTGGAACCTCTGAGTCGTGGGAGGCTTTTACGGGCTCCATAGATTTCAGCCCCCTGCTGAGAGTAGCAGCAGCACTGCGTAGCCTCCACTGAAGTGTCTGTCTAGCAGAGAAGGTGCAAGAATGATGCAGGTGACTGGAGATGATGAGGGATAACAGGCGAGCTGGTTTCACCAGCATAAAGGGGCAGTGCCTGGAAAATACAAATAAAACATGACTGCTGCAAAATGTCCAAAGAAAGAAGCTAAATCTCACCAGTAGATCATAAATGTTCATAAAAAAAGCATGATTCATTCTCTGATGCAAGACTCTGTTTATTCTTTACAGGTCACAAATAAGAGTCACCTTTTATTTGGTTTTATATGACAACAAAAACCATGTTAATTTAGTTCCATTTCCTAATATTTGAGGTCTCATGCTGACTTCAGTTACATTAGTTTGATATTATTTAGCAATGAGCACTCTGAGCAACAATATTTCAAGGGAGGGATTGTCAGGATATGAATATATGGAAGTACATTAGCATGATTACCCAACCTAAAGCTGAAACCACTTGCTGATGGCAAACTCAACAGATGGAGTTTGTCCCGTCGTCATGGATCAAAAGCTCAAGAACCCACAGACTAAACTGACATTGTGGCAAGATTGTTTTGTCAACTTCTGATTTCAAGATCAAGAATTGCTTCTTAAGCTCATTAATGGTTAGATCAATTCATCTTTTAGTGTGTAGAGCATCAGAAAACAGCTGACAAATTCCCCATCATCACATTAGTGCCTATAGTGGTGTGTTAGATGGCTTGTTTAGTCGACCAACAGCCAAATCTTCAACACTATAGTTTACAACAAAGAGAAAAGCTGCAAGTCCTCAGAGATAGAAATCTAAAGTTTTGTTGACCATTGTTAAGTCCATCGACTAATCAATTAATTAACTAGCCGTTTCAGGACTCGTCAATCCAGGGCTTAAGCAGGATTTGTACAGGTCTGAGCTGTACCTTTAACTTACCTCCAGCACCTTTAGCTTTTCTTTTTCTCAATTAAACAACACTGAGTCGACACGTCAGTACGGCCGCCATTACAGAGGAGCAAAAAATGTGTCTTATTTAGAGTTAACTCACTAAATGAAGGCAAACTCTGTCATGAAAACTGCCCTCAAACCTCTGCTACTGCTGCACACATTATACCAGGAAAGTTATTAGCATGTTTGCTAGCTAGGCTAAACAGGCGTCGTTTTACCTGCGACACCTGTAACTGTGGCGGAAGCTGCTCTTCGACTTCGTCGGAGGTTTTCCTGTAAAAGTGATCCAGGTGGCTGTACAGTGTCTGTTCCCTCACTGCTCCGGTGTAGACTCTGTTTCCAGTTTGGTTCTCACGTTAGCACATGGGAGCCACCATGTTTGGAGCGTATCTACGGAAGCCTGCGCGGCCAGAAGAGAGCGAGAGCGCGAGAAGCTGCGTGCCCGCTCCCTCCCCCGCCCCCTCCCCCTGGCAGGGCCGTGTGATGTCAGGGTAACGGTGTAATGTAAGGACAAGAGGGAGAGAGGGTCGATCAGTCAGCCGCTGCACACCCTGGCCTACTTTCCCCCGCAGCCAACATGTGAGGAAACTGGAAAACACATCAGTCCGCTTTCATGAATAATCTAATTTAATCTCACCGTGCCCGGAGTTAGTAATGCATTATAATGAAGAGGCTAAACATAGGCGTATGGATTAACCAGAATATCTCAAACCTATAATGTGAGGAGATAAAAACTGCCTTTGAGAAAATAAGGTCAATCCACGTCAATGCTCACGCAGTGTACAGTAAAGTGAATTTAGGTCGTTATGGCAGGAATGTGATGCTGTTTAAGGACAATAGATTAAATAGATTGGCTGTGTGAATGTGTGATCTCACTAGCACTGATTCTGTTCTGTTCTTCAATGTGCAAAATAAACAAACATTTATCATATATATTTACATAGATATTTTTTTTTTTTTTCTCATTCTGATTTTTGGTTTTAGGTCTTACATCAAAAGAGGGGCCACAATTTATTATTGGCACATGTCAGACCTTCAGAACTACTGAGGCCCTGAAAGCTGCAGAGTTACTGTGTGTTACCAAGTTTGTTAAATTAAAAAAAATCTTTGGGATTATTCACCATTAAGCATCAGCTGACATGATAGGATCCAAAATGCGGGAGCTGCTTCACCTGTCCAGATGAATGAGTCACAGAGTCAAAAATCCTGTTTTAAGAACACCATATTTCCTTTTTGTGCCTGTATGTTGCATGTTCTTGAAATAACACTGTATATCAAAGCAAATTAGCACACATTAAACCTTTGGCCATAGTAACTCTACACAAACAACAAACAGAAACTGTACAAATTGCACGGGAGGACTGGGGGGGGGGTCACTACAGGAGCCCAGCAGCTCATATTTGCCCCCTATAGGAGGTGCCTGTGATTTTAACACCAGTGGTGTAATGGAACCAAATCCTGATTTATTAATTATACTTAAGTTTATGTAACTTTTTAACTCTATTCCACCACAAATATTATAATTCATACTTGACTACCTTGCATTTAGTTCACAGTCATGCTGCATACTTTTACTTTTGTTACTTTTTTTTTTGCTGATAATAACTACTTCTGTACTGCTACTTAACATAAAGAACTAACTACAAATAAGAAAGTAGAATTAGTTTATAATATGTTTTCTCAGTGTGTTTAAATTTGACCAAACACAAGGCAAAAATAATCAAAATACAGAGGCTTCAGAAGTTATCTCCAAGTTTATAGAAGTTATTCAAGAATAGTTGAATAGTTGAAAAAATAAAATATGAAAAATCCAAATATTAAAAAAGAGATAAACCCTTTATTGTAAAGGTTAGGGAGGTGGTTGGGGGTTTGTTGCTTCATTTACATGCAACACTTGCCCTGTCTCACATACATTAGCCTGTCTGGGATAAATGCACAACATTGAAAACCAAGTATTCCACATTTAAAACTAGAACATCCACCATCATCTTGTTTTATTTAGTGGTTTGTACCCAGTTCCCATAAAACGGGACATGGATGGCTGTGGGTGGGAAAAAAAAAAAATCTGGCTCTACTGTATGATGCACACAAGCCTGAACATCTGGATGGGGGCGCTGTGACTATAAACGCCCAGAGAGCGTGGCGCTATACATCTGACACAGGAGAATTATAGAGTTAATAGTATTTGGCATGACAGGGAGAGAGAGCGGGAGCGCAGTGCCGTGCCTGAATGCAGTCTCATCCTGTTTAGTATTCACTGTACGCAGCGCCTGGAGGCCCCGGAGGGCTCACCTGCCCGGAGTCTAGACGCACTATCACACACGTTAGACAGCGGGATCGAACCGCCCGTCCTCCCGGCTTCACGGTCCGAGCGGTGTCGGGCAGGAGGGAGTCGGTCGCTTCCACACCACCCAAGGGAGAAGACACCCCGGTGAGTAGTGAGTGAGTGAGTGGGTGGGTGGACTAGTGGGTGGGGCTCAGACAGTCGGGTCGGCTGGGGACGCTGCCTGTCTACCTGCCCGCAGCGGTGCTTGGGCTCAAACGTGTAATCTATTACTCTGGTAAATGTATTTTAATTACTTTTACTTTTAATACCATTACTCGTTACACTGTATCCCCGCCAAAAAAATAATGTTTCTGGTCACATTTAGTCTTATAAAATAATATTCTATAATATAAATGAAATGAAAATAAATATTATAAAACATCTAATTAACACATACAACCTAAACAACATCCATTTGAGATGTCACACCATTGTTTTGACTGGATAAATATCTCAGTATTTCCACGTTCAAGTCAACTTTCCTGCTATTACTCATCCAAATGATTGTGTCTGTGCCAAGTTATTTTTAGTAATGCTGAGGAAAACAAACTGAATGTGGAGTGAGCCTATAATTTACCTTCAGCCTGCTATTTAAGGGATTTGGTGACAAAAGTGAGGATTTATTCAGGTCTATATTGTGTCAATCACCAAGGTAAACTCACCTTTATTTTTACTGTTAGATTATCACACACATGGCTGACATGAATTTACCAGTGAGAGTTTAATGGGGAAAAAAAAGTTTATTAGAGGAAGATTAGGTTTTGACAGCACCTATAATAATTTTGGATTAGGTTGCAGTCACATTCACACACCCAATTTACCATGATTCACAATTGGTATGGAATTACAAAACATAAGGTGCAGTGTTAATTCGTTACAGCACTGGTGAAAGTAATGAGAAAATGCAGGCTGCCTCCCCATCTGTCTGTCTGTCTACCTGTCTGTCTACCTGTCTGTCTGTCTGGTCGATCGGTAGCTCTGCGATCTGTCTGCAACCCCTGGGAGAGTAAAAAAAAAAAAAAAAAGAAAAAAAAAATCCCCGCTCTGCTCCTCTGCCCCCCCCCCTCGATAGCTCTGCGCTCTCCTCCTCGCCTGCATGTGTGTGTGCGTGCGTGCCCGAGAGCCCGAGCACGCGCGCGCACGTGTTAGGTATGTATGTGTATGCATGAGTTGTGTGCGTGCTCCGGCTGCTGGTTCACTCACACTCTCTCACACACACACACACACACACTCACACACTCACACACAGTATACAGATACACACAGCATACAGTCACAATGAATGGCTGCCTGTAGCGAGGCGGAGGGAGACACTAGACCGCTTCTTCTGCTGCTGCTCCTCCATTGAAACACTTTCCAACGGATAAACAGCCGAGGGGGTGAGTTGAGCACGGCGGGTCACCGAGTACAACGGTTCGGGCTCGGCCGGCGAGACGAGTCGGTCGGTCGTCCGAGTCCCGAACTGTGTGTGTGTGTGTGTGTGTGTGTGTGTTGGGCTTCTTGTATTCGGATGTGAATTTGGATAGAGTGCTGTATGGTCTGCGGTTGTGTGTTGAAGTGAATGGGGGTTAAGCTATTGTTTTTTTTTTAATTGTTTTTCTTTAGGGGAGGGAGGTGGTAAAGTTCTGCTAGCTACTATGGGGGATGGGCTGATGGGGACAGACCAAACTTTAACCACTTCACCGGCTTCACTCATTAACCGCCGCGGGCTGTCCCCCCTTTCCCATCGGTGAGTGACTTGATGAGTCCCCCCCCCCCCCCTCGGCTCTTCTTTCTTTCTCCCACATTCCTGAACTTTCTCCAAAACTACTGGGTGTTTTTGGTAGTGAGCCAGTTTTTTTTTTTCCCCAAGTGCCATGCTGCATTTGAAAAACACCAGACAGCCGTTGATTCTCCCAATAATCATGGTGTCCTGTCGGTAAACGGGTTAAGATTTTACAGCCAGCCCCCTACTTTCCTTTCCCCCTCCTATCCTCTCTCTCCCCTCGCCATGCCGGATCCATCCGTCTGTCTCGCCCACAGTTGCAGCGCATTTGTGTCCCGGGATGACCTGTTGATGTCGGCTAAAGATGGAGTGCCTGAATCGCCCTCCGCTATAGACCCCCCCCCCCCCCCCCCCCCCCCCCCTCCGCTCCGGTAAAAATAAAAATAAAATAATAATAACGTTAACACACTGATTCACATTGGAGTTCAGCCAAGTGAATGTAGCCTATATGGCTTCCCCGGCTCTCCTTTTTGGTGGGGATTTAATAAATAATTTATTCGCTGTGATATATCACAAGCGACATTTTGGAGGGGAACAACGCGTGTCTGTCCCGTATCGGTAGCTGCCATTCGTCCGGAGGAGGGAGGAGGGAACTCGGTCTAAACGGACATCACACCGCGCTGACACTGAACAACGGGAGACGGGGAGAGCGGTGAACTGCTGAATATTTTATCCCCCGCGACTATTTTTGTGGCTATATTTCGTTCCCCACGGTTCCTCGGACGATAAACGTGTGTGTGCTGGAGGGGGGGAGTTGACACACAAAATAGAGGAGAAGAGCTCGCTTTTTTTTTGTCCCTTTTCCGCTGCCACCCCCTCCCTCCTTTCCTCCCTCCCTCCCTCCCTCCCTCCCTCCGCGGAACGCACGCACACACCGGCCCGGGCCAGCCGAGGACTCCCAAATCCTACCGGGCATCGAGGCTGGCACACGGCGGGGCACCGAGAGCTTCTCTGCCCGCTCTGACTGCCCTGCTGCCCCGCTGGTGGTGGGTTCTTTCTCTCCCGACGCGTCTACCGGCGAGACGTCGGCTCTGCTAGACTTTCATGTGAGATTAATTGATGTATAATTGATGTGTATAAATAATATTCCGTTTTTGAAGTTTCAGCTCTGGTCGTGCTCAAGGGAGGCTACACCATAGCCACATTTTGGTGCCTGTCTACCCACGAGTGTCGGTAAATACAGCATTTCCAGTCTTAAATGCCCTTTAAACTAAAAGCCACACAAGGCTGGAATTTATTACACGTAATTTAAAGGAGTGTTTACGAATTAAATGCATAGGTGAAGTGTTTTACTAATGTCAGTATTAGCCTTAGCTTTAGCTTGCTACTTGCTAACAGGCCACCTTTAACCTCCCTAAACCAGGAAACTGAGTATGATTAGGTAGTGATTGATGTTGATATCAAAAGCTTGTGTTAGTGTTGAGTCAAATAAGTGCTTGAGTTGACTTTATGCCTGCAAGGTGACTGCAGTGATCAAGTTACTTTTTTTGGTATTTGGGTGTTAGCTACAGCATGTGGTTAGTCTGTATAAAGTAATCCAGAGTTTGTGGCACAGGAGGTGAATTTAAAATAAGTTGTGGAGGACCCACACACAGACACACACACACACACACACACAGTTTAGCATGGAGTCAGAGCATATAATGGGGCACATGGGGACTGCAGGGCAAGGGTCAAGTGGTGTGAATTAACTCCCCTTTATGTTTCCTGGAAGTTGTTGTGACCTCTCTGACCTGTGAGGAGGAAAAGGTGACTGGTAGGATGTCCTTGGTTGACATCTCTGTGCTCTGCAGTGTGTTGAAATCAAATCAGGCAAGCAGCTCCTTGTGTGGGAGAGAAAAACTTGCTTTTAGGCTACCAAAATACCCTTGAGCAATTTCAGATTTCATGACTAATTCTGGTGTCCTGTTGTGAATATTAGCATAACTGTAGACCTTTCTGTTTCTCTACTTTTTGGTGTGATCAGAGCGTTTGTTTTTCCGTTTGATTATTGATGGAATATTTTCTTCATGTAAATGCTTTGTCTTAGCAACTGGCTGCTTATTATTCATATGATTGCACATATTTACACCTGGAAACAACGACAGGCATCTAGTATTTGTTGCTGAGAAGCTCCACTGGGACACTTAGCGGTTCAGTTTCTTGCTCAAGGCCACGGGAAGTGCAGATGTAAGGGAGCAGGCGGTGCACATCATGCATTTTTAGTTCCTAGTTTTTTTTCCCCCCACAGCCAGTTCAGAGGTCAAAACTAGCAACTTTTAATCAGGATCCTGCTGCTCTATCAGTACACTTAGATAGTAATCACCAGTATCACTGAGATCAAGATGCACTAATTAAAGTAGGAGTAATGTATGTAAACAAATCCTGGATGAAGCCCAAAATGCATGGAAAAAATATCACTCTGAACCACTTCTGTTGAATTATAATTACATTAATGTAATGCATATTGATTTTTTTTTTTTTTTTTTTTACATCGGCACAAACTGTCAAAGCACAATAATGTCAAGGTACACTGGCAAGCAAACACTGACTTCGTCAGACTATTTATTGATTTTAACAAAATAAGAAGGAGAAAACTCAACTGTAATTTATACACTTGGGCGCTAATAGTGTTTTGACATGATGGGAATGGGAATTCAATTCAAATAGTACAAAATGCTCCCAGTCCAATAAGCGGTCTTAATTGTTTTGTTCAGAATAGGGCTGTCCAATTAATTAAGCTTAATAATATTATAAGGGAAGTTTACACAATTAATACACACACTAATATTAGCATTTTGGCAATTTTTCATGTATCTTATTTCAACTGAGTTGCTTGTTGCTGTAGGAAACGCAGATGTTGATATTCAGTACTTATTTTACCCATAGCTGTGTAGAGATTTGTGCAGAATTTCAGGATTTCAGAATAAAATCAAAACACTGTTAATGAAATGTGCAGCACTGGAGTTGTAAATAGACATGCTTTAGTCTCTCTTGTAACCCAGTGCATCACTAACTGTGCCTGTATCTATCAAAATTAATTAGTTGCAATAAACCTAAAAATTAATTATGATGAAATGCAGATGGCCCCCTATTCTCAGCGCTTCCCTCACGTGGGCGTAAGGCAGGAGCTCAGCATTGCTTTAGCCCCCCCCCTTTTTTTTTTTTTCAGCTTTAGTTTTCAACGATAGGAAGTTTGCAGAGCGTGCACAGTACAGTACAGTACAGTAACACTCTGTTTCACTTCACACCTGGAAGCTTGTCAGTACAACCACTGTCTTTGATTGTTGGCCGAGGAGCAGCTCCACTCAATGAGTTTGGATTTAAAGTTAAAAAATCCACCTGAGGACTCTATTCTCTAGTTTTATAATTTGGTGACGTTTTATTGCACACCAGGTGCAGGTAGTGTTTTTGTGAGGAGTTGCAACTTACTTATTTTGTTGACCTTGCTTTCTCTATACCTGTCTTGTCTAAGTTTCCCAAAAGGACTTTCAACAACCACTAGAGACTGGGTTTTTTTTGTGCTGTGTATTGAATGTGAGCTAGAAGTACAGTTTTGTAACGGGAGACATTGTCATGATGTGTCATGCCTAGTTGTTCAGATAACATTAAAGCTGTCACCACCTACTACAGATCAACAAAGGTTCAAGGTATTTCTGCGCTGCACACTGCTTATTTTGGAAGTGGAAAAACCTGCATCTCCGCCTCTTCCCCCTCTGAACGTCAATATGAGATGGTGGCTCTTGAAAAAAACCTTAATGTTTGACGAAGAAACAGCAAAAGTTGGCGTTTAACTTAAAATGAATGTATTACTGTCCAACTGTGTTGTAGACGCTTGGTCAAGCTGTTTACATTCGGCCTGTTAAATGCAAGAAAAAGGAAAATATGCCACCAGACATCAAACAAAATGGGTTTAAATAAGGTTTGTCTCCGCTCAATTTTTCTCAATTTGGAATCTCTAATTTCCCACCAAAGTGGTGCATCGCAATTGTTTTTAATCTTTGGCTTTTTTACAATGTCGAGTCCAGTAGGTTTTGTTGTTAAATAATAGTTTTAATAGTGTGTAAGGCCAGTTGTGCTGTGAGTAGATTGTGTTTACATTTCCCAGCATCCCATTCAGACTAAGTCAGGTTGGATGTGGTTGTTTGGCTGAAAACAGCTGACTCGAGCTGTGTGGCCCAGGGTCTCCAAGAAGACCTCAGTGCAACAGTCACAACAGCCAATCAGTGAAGTTTAATGAAACCAGTGCACAGCTTGTCAGCGGGATTCCCACTGTTTTTGTTACACTTGTGATAAGTTACTGTACAATTCTTCCTTCACCCCGGCTGAACCCCACACATCAGCAATATTTCTTTTCCAGCATTTGTCATTGTGCTCTCGTTCTGTTTGACTGCATGTTTTTAAGCTCTACAAATCACCAACTAAATCAGATTTCTCCAGGAATTATGTGTGAAACACTTGAGGTTGCAGATGAAAGTCGGTCGTATACGGAGTTGCTATTATCACACAGTCCAGTGTGACGGATGAATGTATGTGTTAAACCTTTTTTCAGGTGACCTATTTTTTATTTTACAACCTAAAATGACTGGGAACACACATAATATTAAACTGTGAATGCAGTTTGACGTCTGTGTGTACATGTAGAGTGATTTTTAAGTTAATTAGTTTTGTAAATTAGAATAGACTTTTTATGATTGTAGTACGGTCATGTGTGGTGCTGAAATGATTAGTGTTGGAGACTACTGTATGTTTTGTTGTCTGCAAGTATAATGACAACTGAATTGTATGGGATTAGTTGATCAACTTCTATTTAATTGACAAGATTCATTTTTATTGGATAAAGCTGACTGTACATACAGGAGCTGATCACGGTTACGGTTTAATTTATTGTAAATAATATTGCGATTATTTTTGGCAGATACTGATGATGATGTGATTTTTGCTGGGTTCTGTATCAAACATGTATTTTCCCTTTACATTTGGAGAATATGACTTGTAGGCGGGTGCGTCTCTGTTCCGGTGTTAGTTTTTCCTTCCTGATACACAATTTCAGGTAGTGGAATCAGTATCGGCTGATACTAAGGACCGATTGTTTACCATGCTGTATAGTACTAACCCCGTATGGGGTGTTGTATGTTTGCTGTCGTTGTTGTATCGTGCGGCTCAGGTCAAACAATTTGTAAAACATGAGCAGATACAAGAATGCCATAGAAAAGTTCTTTTATTATCTGATTTGACTGTCGGTCATAAAAAACAAATCATTTTAGGAATAAATAATAGTCCCTACACTAGTTGTCCTGACATGAAACTAAAGCCTTGCATACTGGTGGGACTTCCCAGTGTCACATGTTGCAAGACTGCAGACGTTTTGCAAACATTGCACTATTTACTGGAAATATTCTTCTTCTTCGCTGCTCTAAAACAGTAGTTACGTGTGGCTGCCCAGCATAACTTCGTGCGTAGGGTACTTTTTTTTAGAGCAGTGAAGAAGCATTGATTTCCGAGAAAACTGCTGATTTATCTGGGTGTGAAATTATAACGTGTATTGGTAAATTACATGGTATTGGAACGGTGTGAAGACTTGTGTACTCACCGAAACCCACTCCATGTGTGGGTTTGACTAAAGGCAATCTACAGAGTTGTAGACATTTTCCATACTTGACAACATCAGATCAGATAAATGTTTTCTTATTCTCATTAAGTCAGTCTGACGTCGTCGTCTTCAAGTTCGTTTTGGGTCAAAGTTGTAAAAACTGACATGTCAGTTGACGTGTCTTCTCTGTTACCCCCCCACCCCACCCCAAACGTTTACAAGGAGAACTAAAGGTGCTACAGCAGACTACTGTTTAGGTTACTAGGTCTCGTCTGCGAGTCTTCCTCCCGGTGGAAGAACAAGACTAATCACCAGCTTATTGTTTCCTATTAGTGGTTTGTTTTGGGTTGTAGCCAGCGTAAGCGCTCAGCGTCATCTACTACTACCAGCTACTGTCCCCATGATGATTTACTCTGCGTGTGTCCGCCAAGCTTGCATGCCGTCTATCATTTGGAGATCATGATCTTTGTGTAAAATGTGTTTGCTCAGTAGTGAAGTGACTCGCCTTTGTTCTCATCCGTTTACTTCTGCTCCGTGTATGTAAATGTATTGTGCATTTATTAACAAAAAATAAAGGGGCCTCTCCAAAGTGATGCTTCCAGTCCCAAGACAAAGATGGTTTTAGAGATTGTTTATGTATTTTTTATGCCACTGGTTTGACAGTTCCTGCACTCTTCATCACAGGCTTCTTTTGTTGGATGGTGATGAAGACGAGTGAAATGGATGTGTTATGTAAGCGACTGTGTTTTGACTGAGAAGGAGAGACGAGAAAACAACAAAGTAGGCCAAAAACCACCAAACAGTTTATTAACTGTGAATTAGATGTAATGAAACACGGTTAAAACTGAGGGGGGAAAAAAAGAGAGAAAGCCGGCTTATATAACTGTCGCTGGTGGCCCCGAATTCTCTTTCATTCGGATTCATTTGGAACTCAGAGTTTTGAATTAAAGTTGTTTACCAAATACTTAATTCATTAATCATCATACACTTGACTTACCCTGTTCCTTTATTTTATTTTAAGTCTCTTTCCTCCATCCCCATTTTCGTCTAGTCTGAATTTTTTCACATCTTCTTCTTTACTCTGTTATCCTCGTCTCATCACTGCTTCATTAACTGTTTCCTTCCTTCCTTGAACGTGCTCTGTCTCGTCTTGTCCTCGCTTCCTCATCACCTCTCTGATGTCTCCGTTTACCCATTTCCTCCTCACCTTCCCTTCAATCGTCGTATCTCACCTTTCTTTCACATATCTCCCATCCATTCCTCTCTTTCTAGCCTTTCAGCTCTAACTTCTCCTCTTCTGTCTCCTGCAGACCCTGTGGTGCTGGGCAGAGCGTTATGGCTCAGACGCTGCAGATGGCGATCCCTAACTTTGGCAACAACGTCCTGGAGTGTCTGAACGAACAGCGGCTGCAGGGCCTCTACTGTGATGTCTCCGTGGTCGTCAAGGGACACGCCTTCAAGGTGCGGGAAGAGTTTTAACCGTTTTCTATTTGAGGATGATTATTTGCATTCAGACTTACTGACACCTTCACATGGGAGCTGCGCACTGTGACCACAGTTTGTCGCTGGTGACGAAAAACTGACACTTGTGAAAGAACTGCTTCATTTTTTTTTTTTCTGGAACGTTGGTCATCTTACCTGCTAGACAATAAGCCTAAAGTCACATTGAAATCTTAAAGCTTGAGATGCTAAAGTTGTTTGTGGTTTAAATAATATTTCCAACTTTATTTAGATTGGGGTTTTTTTTCCCCCAAACCAGAGAAATTAGTGGTCGAAGGAGAAGTCGAATTGAAACTGTAAAATAAAGAAATGCGTTTAAATAATTTCAGACAACATGCTTTGGTCTTATTTTGTTGAGTGCTCACTGGTCCTGTAGGACTACAGTGTTGGTGTAATTAGTTCCACAATAGAGGTATTGACAAAATTTTGCTCAGTTTAATTGGTGAGACGGGAAAATATGGTCCAGGTCAAAAATGGCCAGAATCCTGCTTTAAATAATTTCCAATAGATTTTTCCCGAGCTCCATCTGGCCACCTCTCACTAGAGACATAAATCTTTGGCTTTGCCACTGTTCAATACAATTTCACTCTGTAAGGCCAAGAGTTGAGATTTGGCTGTGTTACAGAAGTTACTGCAACACAATGGGAAATGATTCCTCTACAGTTGGATACAATTTTGATGTGGTCAATACTTTCAGAAATAAATTACCTGCCTCTCTCTGCAGTTGAAGAAAAACTCCATCAAAGTGAGATTACTGTAAATATTTGTCAGGCAGCTGAGATGAAGCCAACCTTCCGCTACATATCTGTGGTTTGGGTTTACTGCACTGCACTCAAGCAACTCTGTAGATTTTAATTCTGCACACATCAGCTCCATTTCATATCTTTTTCACCCTTGCGACTTCACCTCTCGCCGCTCCTCGCCCCCTCAGGCCCACCGTGCAGTTCTGGCAGCCAGCAGCTCCTACTTCCGGGATCTGTTCAACGCCGGGGGGAAGAGCTCGGTGGTGGAGCTGCCCCCGGCCGTGCAGCCGCAGAGCTTCCAGCAGATCCTGGCCTTCTGCTACACAGGACGCCTCAGCATGAACGTTGGAGACCAGTTCCTGCTCATGTACACCGCCGGCTTCCTCCAGATCCAGCAGATCATGGAGAAGGGCACAGAGTTTTTCCTCAAGGTAGAAATTAGCCGATGAAGCTTTGATGTACAGTGATTAATGAATCCAGATGTAGAAGTGTTGGTAAAGAGGTCATAAGTACATTAGCACTAATGTAGCACTAATTTCTACATATTACAAATCCTGTAAATCGTAATCATGGAGAGAGAATCTGCCAGACATGAGTATGATTACATTTTTTGTGCTGCCACCATGGCACCTGTTGTGTGTGACATTATGCGTGCCGTTATGTTGTCATGGGGGTGTCTGTGTTTGTAGATCTGATTACATTTGGAGTGCCTTACTGCATAAATCTGCATATTAATGAGAGAAACTGATTTCCTTGAATGTAGCCTTTCATACCCCCAGACACAGAGTTAAGATGATAAAAGCCACGAATTACACGAAGCATCTGAGGGGAAAAATACAGGATCTGCTACTGGAGCATGAATTAAGTTGCTGCTGGTCTTAAAATGTTATTTATCAGACATGGTGGTGTTTTCTACCCCACCAGCGACCTTGGCAAGCCACCAAAGAATTTTAGGAATCTGAGTTCGATACTAAAAATCAGCTCGTATCGTAATAAAAGAAGTTAAATTTGTACAGACGAATGTTTGAGCTGCTTGGTTGGGTTAGGTACCAAAAACAAACATTTTTAACACCTTATTTGAGAAATATAATCATGACTAATTTAGCTGCTGTTTTCCAAATAAATAAATGAATTAGTTAGTCAGAAAATAGTAGCCCATTGTGATGCAACACCCTCAAATGAACAAAATATATTCAATTTACATTCATATAAAAGAGGAAAGCAGCAAATTCTGACATTTGAGAATCTGGAACCAAATTTTCTTTAAAAATATTTAGCTTTAAATAATTATCAGCTAATAAAGCTATGGTAATTATCAGCTTTTTATGTTTAAATTAAATAATTTAAACATAAAAAGCCTCATGTGTTGCTAGCAGGTGTACAGTAACTTTACCTGTGTAAATGTTGATTGAATTTAGGAGCTGAGTATTCCACATTTTGGTGCAGTTTTCTGTTCTTATTGCTACAGACACGTGTCAGTCGATACCAAACCTATCGAGGTTTAATATCCAGCTGTACTTAGGAGGAGGAATTATTACATTTTAAACGTGCATGAATCTGAGAAGTGTAAAATTATGTTTATGTTCATTGGTAATTGTATGAAACAAAAGTTTGATCCTTCTTTATGTCACCACACCTGCAGGTCTCATCTCCAAGCTGTGACTCCCAGGGTCTCCACACTGAGGAGACCCCGCCCTCTGAGCCTCAGAGTCCCGTCACTCAAACGGTGGGAGGGGGCGGAGTCGGCGTGGTCGCCACAGCCGCCGGAAGGCCTTCCTCTTGCCTGACGCCCCTCCCCCTGGTGTCCAAAGTGAAGACAGAACAGACAGCGAGCACACCTCAGCCCGGCCCGCAGCCACAGCAGGTAGGCTCCGTCTTCTGATGTCTTCCAAAGCAGCCGCCAAAGTGTCGCTTTGGTGCAGTAATTAACAGCTCTGAGGTGTGAAGTGGCCTGAGAAGAGAATCAATCATTATTCGCTCTTAACGTTATTTGAAGCAGAGCATCATGAGTAGGTGTTTCATTGAGTTTGCGATTTGAAAAGGCTTTAATAGACTTTCAAGGCGAGCCTGCTCCCAGTACCTCAAGTGACAAAAAAAGCCATTTACTTGTTGCAGCTGGAAAGCTTACTTATAAAACTTGATATATCCATACTTTTTGATGATCATAACCTGAAGGTTAGTTCTGAAATATACCATAAACAGCCATAATTTTTCTTTTTTTTTTTTTTTCAGGCGAGGAAATAAATTATGTTGCAGGTCAGAGGTTATTTAAATTGTGTTCATTCAACCACTTTATAGGAGCTTTAAATGGAGGAGGTGAAGAGCCTCAATACTGACAGAAGAGTATGGTTTGTTTTGATCATATTTTCCATCCATATTAATTAGCGGTTGGTGTTAGAGTAGCTCAAATTGTAGTGATGATTTGATGTTGCATAATTGTGGCTTAATTCAAACATCAGAATGACTTTTTCATGTGTTCTATTGAAAATAAAGGCGAGCTAGAATCTTTTCAAGAAATGTACTGTACCTTTCAATAGCTCTTTTTATCTGATTTTAATACAGCATGCGTTTTCATTCAAACTTGAGCTTTCAGTGGTGCTTTTATTAATCAGGTATTCTGAAAGTTTGATTTTAACTTGCCCACTCAAACAGTGGATAGAGCATTGTAAATCTTTATATATAAGAAAATCTATGCGTGGATTGGAGTCTAGTTAAAATGCAGGTAAAAGAGAAACTGGAGAAACCTGTGTCTTGTAATTTACCTCAGAGGAAAGCATCTGTTGGCTGCTCAAAAATAGATGCCATGTGATGTCAGGTGCTAATCTGCATATCAGTGTATTCACTACACAGGAAGAGGCAGTGTGATCATCATGTACGTTTGATTTAGATGTGCACATAGCATCAGATGTACAGATTTCCTGCTGTTTTCAGCAGATTTGTTACTTTTAAAAAATCTGAAATCTTGTTAAAACTGATCACGATGATACAGGCTTTCGTTTTTCCTTTATTTTTGATTTGCTTGCCGTTAGAGAATCTGTATTTTAATGAGACGTTTCAAGCGTTTCTGAGTCAGAAAGGTAGAAAATACTGGAGAGAGCTTCTTTAACCAGATGCTGCAATTTAGCAAGTGAGCTTAGCATTGAATATCAACACTTTTCAGGTAAAATCTGAGCAGAATCGAACAATTCCTGACGCGTCTCCTCTCATGATCAGTCAAACTACTCAGTCATTGTCTGAACATGTGGCTCCTCTCTCAGATACATGCTTGAATTGTTGCCTCTGTTTGTTTTTACGTGAAGCCTAAAGGAGCTATTTGTAAGTTATGCTATTGCTACGTGGCTAACGTTAGCATTAACAGCTGTTTACTTACCAGTCAAGAAGAAACGTGAGTTCAGCATCAAACTCCGCCAGAGGCAGGGAGCGACGTCAATGCTGATGTTTTGTCTTTTCTTCTGACGTTAGCACGCTAACCAGCTAGCCCCAACCTGTCTTGTCACTTCCTGATAGCAACTCTAAGCTGCCCTGAAGACGTAGCAGCGCTCAGAGGACGTGTTATAACCTCTTGTATTATAAAGACGACGATGGCTGAAGCTCTTGCCAAGAGACAATCGCCACCACCTGCTCCTGCTGCATTCGGTGGCAGGGAAAACTTATATTATATTTTCTGTTTGTTGATTGTTAGTTGTTAGTAATGACCTGGAATCTCTCTCCTCCGCAGCAGGAGAGCTCTCCCTACTCGGTGGTCTGCACCCCTGTGGCCAAGCGGCTGTGGGAAGGGGGCAACCGTGACGGGGGAGGGGGGTCTGGAGGGGGCGGAGGAGGTGGGATGAGGAAGGCTGCGCGCTACTCCTCCTCCTCCTCTTCCTCCTCCACCTCCTCCAACAACACTACCCATGATGCCTCTGGGCGTGGACTTGCAGCCAACGCCGCCATGGTGGGCGGCGGCGCCACTTCGGTGGGAGGAGTCGGACTCAACAGTAACCACAACAACAATAACAACAACAACGGCGGGACCCCCGAGGGCACGAGCCCGGGCACGCTGAGCATGTACACCAGCGACTCGCCCATCAGTTACCACGACGACGAGGAGGAGGACGACATAGCGGACGAGAGCGCCGAGGAGCAGTACAGACAGATCTGCAACATGTACACCATGTACAGCATGCTGAACGCCGGCGCAGCAGGTGAGCTCTGACAGCAGATGAGTTCAGCTCGAGGTTACTGTGTTTTCATGTGGATCTCAAAGTTTCTGTCGTCTGATCTCTGGAAACCTTTCACCGTCGCGTGTTCACAAATACGAATCCTGTAGACGTTGTTTATCCAAAACTTTTTCAGAGGAGAACGAAATGTTCAAAACACTGAAACCACTGAAAGTTGTGGATCCTGCCTTTTTTTTTTCTTTTAAGCTTACGGATTGTTTCAGTTTAATTATTCAAAGGTTTTCGGAATTAAATATGGCTATAAAGTTTATTCAAAATACAGGAGAGATGTGTCTTAAGGTGAACAGTGTCATCAAATTTCTTAGAATTCAATTAGTTTTGTTTTACCTGTTGTTTTGATCTAAAGGTCATAGGTTGAAAGGTGTTTTTAAGTCGGTGGTCCAGGTTGAGCTACAACAGAAATGCTCAGAGTCTGATATCCAGCCTGACTCCATTCTCTGCTTTCCACTTAATAAAGAATGAATAAAACACTTTGGGATATAAACCAGAGGAGTTTAATGCGTTGAATCGAGGCAGAGGAACATCCAGTGCAAAGTGGAGTGTAATTGTCTCTGTGTCACAGTCCTTTAAACACACACTTTGGACTGAACTATCTCATTCACACCATGGTTACATACTCAAATGTTTTCATTGAATATTTTGATTAATATTTATTTAATCATTTATTAAATATATCTGAAGCAAAAGTTAATAGGGCTTTGGCTAGAGGGCTTCTTTTTATTGTTTGCTTCTGTGCACTAATTGACATTGGTAATTAATTTTCTCATCAACATATGGATTCATAACAGTAATTTAATTTGAGCTGAACTCCACTATGTGTGCATTTAAATTGTCTTAATGTGCACAGAGGCAGGTATTCCCCCGAGAACATGGTGTAATTATCTGTTAAAGAGGTATTGGAGTATTTGGTAATTGAGAATTATTTTTTTTATTGTTTTTTTATTGATCAGAATCAAACTGAAGTACCAGGAAGTGAATTTTTGTTCTTTTTTAATTGATTTAAATCATAATTTTGCAAATTTTAATGTTTTATTTAGTTTTAACGTTGGGCAGCTTTTCCCAAATGAACAAAAAGAAAACCCGTTCATGGTCCTCAGTAAGATTTTGTATCCACTGTGAAACTCTGGCACTGGTGTTGTCAAATTTCAAACCCAGCCCTGAATGTAACACTGATCTACCATCCCCAGTGGTCGGGGAGAGGGTGGAGGCTCTGCCGGACTTGGCCCCAGACTCCGGTGGCGGACGGGGAGGCAGGGGGGCGCGGTCCCGGCAGGACCTGGCGTCGCTGCCCGCCGAGCTCATCAGCCAGATCGGGAACCGCTGCCACCCGAAGCTGTACGAGGAGGGCGACCCGGCCGAGAAGCTGGAGCTGGTGAGCGGCACCTCCGTGTTCATCTCCCGCGCCCAGCTCATGAACTGCCACGTCAGCGCCGGCACCCGCCACAAAGTGCTGCTCAGACGCCTGCTGGCCGCGTTCTTCGACAGGTCAGTGTCCGACACGCTTCGGCCGACCAAACGATTGGCTTGTGAATCGTTGTGTAGTAAAGCCAGAGAACTGTATGTGCTTGTGCAGTCTGTGAGCAGCGGGAACATGGACGTACAGTATATTGCTGATGAAGCCTCACGCTGTTGGATCCAGTGCAACTGGAAACTGAGGCTTGATGCGTTGAATGCTTGACGATGGAGTCATTTATAATTAAAGATGATGTGTGTTCCAAGTACTTGTCATTCAACTGGACTGCCTGGTTGTGGAGTGTAAACTTAACACCAGAACTAGATTTATTCACTTATTTTCTAACAGACAAGGAAAAGGCAGGTGAAAATAAATGATGATTTCATGGTGGTTTCAGCCAGTTAAATGAAGTGTAAATTTTCAGAGACAAGTCAAGAAGTGCATTTTATTTGTCTCTCTGTCGTGTTGTGCACAACTAGTTCTCACTTTGACAGCAGAAAACAGGAATAATAAACGTCAAGGTTTAAAAATACAGAAAGACACACAAAGCTGAGTTACCAAAGTTTGTCACAAGCAGTGTGTGGGATTCACTGAACGCCACAGACCTGAGCTGGAAACCTGTGTAAGTGTCTTTGCCTTCAGTCCGACCTGTGGACTGCAGCTTGTTGAGTGACGGTGTGAGCGTGTCTCAGGGGGCTGGTAGCTCAGGGGCAGAGGGACAGACTGAGGATTGAAGGATGGATGAAACGCTGCTGTTAGAAACCCCCCCGTCACTGGTGAGGATCGCTGTCTGTGTTGTTGGCTGCAGGCGGAAACAGATGTGTGAAGGTTGACACCATGAACTAAAATACATGATAGTTGCTATGGCATGACACTTGTGCTATAAATGAAGCTTAGTGTGTGTATGCCGTTAGTGTGTTTTTGGGTGCAGGGCTGCAACTAATATTTTTATCATCAATTCATCGTTTAATCTATGAAACATCATAAATTGTGAAAAAACGTCCCATGAGCTGAAGGGTTAGACGTCTTCAAACGGCTTCTCATGTTTGATCCAATATATATATATATATATATATATATATATATATATATATATATATATATATATATATATATATACATCTAAATATATTTAATTTACAATAATGTAAGAACAAGAAAAGCAGTCAATTCTCACATTTGAAAATTTGGATTTTTGAATGCAACTAACTTCTGTATCTCAGCCTGCACTTCAGCATGTCCTGTAGTTGCCTTTGTTTCCCAAAAGATTCTGTACATAGAATAAAATGTAAAGATTTTCTGATGTTTACATTATATCTGTTGTTGATGGGATGTTTGGGGTGTTTTTCGTTGTGTAGGAGCACTCTGGCAAACAGCTGTGGGACTGGTATCCGCTCCTCTACCAACGACCCGAGTCGTAAACCGCTGGACAACAGAGTCCTGCACGCTGTCAAATGTGAGACACACACACACACACACACACACTCAGTGAGAATTTGCCAGCTGCAGCTTTGAAACCTCCTCACTGTCTTTTCTTCTTCTACTTCTTCTTTGCTGTTTTTCTTTCATGTTTTTTTACCTTTCTCTTTCCTTTTTTCTCCTCTCTTCCCTCCTCCAGTTTACTGCCAGAATTTCGCACCGAGCTTTAAAGAGAGCGAGATGAACGCCATTGCGGCCGACATGTGCACCAACGCCCGTCGCGTCGTCCGCAAGAGCTGGATCCCCAAGCTTAAACTGCTGATGGCCGACAGCGACGCCTACTCCGCCTTCCTGGCCGACAGCGTGAAGATGGAGGCAGACGCACTGGGGGCAGATCAAGGCTTTGACCCTGCCTCCCTGGAAGCTGTGGCGGCAGCGGCGGCAGCGGCCGCCAACAGTAACGAAGCGGGAGGCGGAGCCACGCCAGCAGAGACCCTCCACGGGGCGGGAGGAGACGGCAGCACTTTGTTTTGAGTGAGTGAACGGACAGATAGATGAATGGACAGATGGACAGATTGATGGAGGGAGGGATGGCATTTCTCTGGTGGGCGATGAGTAGAGAACGGTGGCCACTGTGGTCGTAATGACAGTTGTCACGCCATCCCCTAGCCGCCATGCGTTTGGGGATCTGTTTCTTCTTCTGCACCTCTTTCGGTCAGTTTGTTCTGCTTTCCTTCCTCCGTTTGTCCATGTTTTCAGTCTCTCTCCACGGCCCAGAATGCCTCATTTCGCTCCGTTTCTCCTTCCTTGTTCCGGTGGAGAGAGATAGAAAGACGGCAGAGACAGAAAGGTGGCAGAGGGAGGAGGCCGACCCCCCCCCCCCCAACCTCCTCATCCCTCTGCAACCTTTCGAAACCTGATAGTTTCAGCCTTTTACTTTTTATGTTTTTTAGAAGTGTGTCCTGTCACTAAGGCCCTTTTCTTACATAATCAATCACAGACATTCCCTGGGGCGGGGGGGAGGGGGGGAGGGGGGGCGGGAGGGTAATCCTGTTTTGAGAAAGTGATGTCTCCTTTCCCAAACTCCAGTAACACTGTTGTTTTGATATTGAATGTATGCGTGGCGAACTGCAGCGTTCAGTGGAGGCTGAGTGAGATTGTACAGAGCCCTTTCTTTTTTTTTTATTTGTCTTTTTTTTTGTTTTGTTTTGTTTAGTTGGGTTTTTTTTTTTTTTTTTTTTTTTGCTTTACTTCATCTGGACGGCCAGATGGAAAGCTTCTCTGAAAGCATGGGGTTAATGAGGTCGGGGGTTGAAATGAATATTAATATGTATATCGGCATTAGTTTATGATCTCCCCTGACCTCGGCCCGACCCCACCTTACCCTGCTCTTTATCTCCTGCCGGGCATGCTGGGAAACTGATTCACCAGCCGTGAGAGAAATGCTGCTGAATTCTGACTGCGGACGGCATTTCGATTCGTTAGTGGCTGGATTCGTCAGCCAGACTAAAACAGAACAAAAAAAGATTTGCTTGACTAAAACCTTTCCCCCCCGACCCCCCCGGACTTTTTGACCCTTAGATGAAAAAAAAAAACCATTTCAGTTTGTTTACTTTTTTTGTGTCTTTAAAATTTTTCCTTTGTGTGGTTGTTTTTGCCAAGGCTCCTTGTTAACCGATGATTGTCAAAGAGTTTGCACTGTGTTATTTCCTGCGGTATGAGTACAATCGAACTACGTTTTTGTACGTACAAGAAAGAGAATAGGGGTGGTTTTATTTAAAAAATGACAAAAAAAAAAGAAGAAAAAATACCAGCTAAAATCCAATTTCTATCTCTGTTTATCACCCGTTTTTTTTTTTTTGTTTGTTTGTTTTTTTAATCTGAAGGAAAGTCGAGAAATATCCAAAAGCAAGTTTCTGCCTGTGAGCTTAGGAACGAGCTGTGTGTGTGTGTGTGTGTGTGTGTGTGTGTGTGTGTGTGGATACAGTGGCAATGTTCTTTTGTTTCCAACTTGTGTTTATATTGTTTTCCCTCAGATTATTCACAGCCATGCCCGTTAACAGCACAAGTTTCCTCAGGCTCGCTGCCTGGATGCGTGCTCGCCTGGCATGGACAAAGGTGCTAATTCAAGCATTGGTACATGGCAAGAAATACAGCTGTGTGTGTGTGTGTGTGTGTAGGTGTGTATTTGAGGGGCCACACAGTTTGTTTGTGTGCTGCAATAGAGAGAGAGAGTGAGAGGCCAGACGGCGTGTTTTCACACACGCTTGGTCGATTAATTCACCCATCACTGCGGTGAGCACACATACACGCTAATACGCATTTGGGCGCTGTCAGCTGCATCAGCTACAGTACACCAGAGCAACGTGGGAATTAAAGGGGAATTACACCCAGGCAGACCTGAGAGGCTGCTGCTTTTCATCACGTGTGAGCAATCGGCTAAAAGTAATTTTGCGTATTAATGAGGCCGCGTTAAGATCCGATGGAAAAGGTAAAGTTTGACTTTTTTTTTTGTTGGATTGACGTCGAAGTTACTGCATTTACGGGAGTTAATCTGAATTGTAAAGAGAAAAGTGGCCAAATAATTTGGCATTGGAAAACGACCCTGAAAGTCACATTGCAGTCATAGTGGCCTTTGTAGAGAGAAGACCAAGTGCAGAACGAGATCTGTTCTCTTTAACAAAGAAATGACCTCCAGACTCCACAATGCAGCTGAATCCACTCATCAGCTAAAGCCAGGAGAGGGCTCTTTGCTCTTGTTCACTTCGAGGTCGAGGTTGAATACCTGGGCTCCAGGTCGAACGTCTCTGTTTGTTACCACTGATATTTCAGTCCTCAACAGCATTGTGCCGTTTTCAAATGGATATTCAAATCTCCCATACGGCAGATTCAAGCTTTAGTGAGAGCTGAAGTCTTTTAATCATTAAAAATCACTTCCAGACAATCAATATAAAGCCAGCCTTCCCTTATGACAGATCTGACAAATCTGTCTGTTTGGCACTAGAGAATGAAAAGGCCTGAAGAAAAGGAGTAGTGTGAATAACACGGAGGCAAAGTTAGCCAGCGGTAAATGTATGTTACACAAATTTGATCAATGGCCCGGACAAAATAAAACTAAGAATAGTTTGTCCAACAGAACATGTTACACAAATTTCAGCTCCTCTTTTTAGGCTAATGACTGATTTATGTTAATTACATCCAGGCCACAAAAGGGCAGTTTATTGCCTCACGCCAAAGTGTGAGAACTCGCTGGCTTTGTGCATTTGTCCTGTTTTTTAAAGTGTGAACAGGTCAAGCAGTTGAACTCGAATATGGTGGCTTATTTTTATTCATCATTGTGTAAATGGACACATATAAATATGAGATTTTTAAGGAAAAATATGAAGTGGCACCAACTGAAAGTTTCTCTCTGGAGCCCTGAGTTTTGAGCTCCGAGCAATTATCATCAAAATGAGCAGTTTTTATCACCAGCGAACTCCTGAAGAGAGTGTGTGTCCGCTGCGGTGTGTGTTCGGTCAGTAGACGAAGTGAAATGTCACGCGTCAGCTGTAGGAGGCAGCGGTTCGCCTTTACTGTCAAATGTGCCATCCTGATTTAAAAAAGGGAACGCGTGGTGTGTTTTTAATTTGAAAGATAATCCAGCTGTTACACCATGAGCTGCTCACAGCCCCATTTTCAAACATCTAATTTCCACTGTGTTTATGTACCACTGTGTTAAATATAAAATACCACAACCTTATTGGTACATTGGATTTCTGTTGCTATGGAATCCCCAGTGAGAAAAACATCATATTGTGTCAAAAAAACGTTGTATTTTATATGCATCTCAAGGACTGAACCTTTAAAACCCAAACAAAAAAACATTATAGACTTGATTTATTCTTATTTAGACATTTCTGACACAAGTGACATTATTTTTTAGTTTTTCTTTTATGAATATTTGGCCTGTTCTTCCTTTTTTTAAAGTGAGAAGAAACCACAAGCACCTTATTGCCAGTGTGGCAGCAGAAGTGGAACTGTTTAATGTCACTGTTACAGGTTTATAATGATGTTTGGACTCCCACGCACACACACACACATGCACACGCACACGCACAGACCCTTAAGTTGAAGGGTGTGTCGTTAAATCGCCTCTTAAGTGTAACAAAGAAACGGCGCTGCACAAAATCAGAGTGTTGAAACACCCCGGAGAAGAACCAAAAATCGGCCTTTGAGACGTCGACTAACCTGTCCTGAACTGACCCAGTTTTTTTTAGACCAGTGTTATTTAGGGAAAAAAAACAAATTGTCTGCTTTTTACGGCCTGGCTTTTAAGGAAAGATGTTT